>NW_024384920.1:0-17451 GCF_016835505.1 Polypterus senegalus
TCCCGTGGTCCGTGACAGAAAGAAATTTTCGGCTAATACAACCACGGGTTGAAGTACAATGTATATAATATACGCCAAAGCGTCAGTTATACTACGCGACAGGCATTCACATAACCATAGCAAATGTGCGGATAATTCCGCAGCATGGCGCAGCAATACGCTACGATGCCGGATATATCCGGCAGAGGGCGTTAAGAGATAAGGAATAACTGTCTGCGCTGACAGCAGCATGAACATTGTCTCTAACTTTACTATATAAATGTGGGACGGCTGTTTGGAGAAATATTTCGTCCAGGCAGCTCGTACTGGGCATCTAGGACCATTTCCTTCGCCAAGTATTTTGTCACTGCATCAGTACAGGTTTTCCAACGGACACTGTCCCTTTGTACTTTGTTGCTTTCCGAAGGCCCCATTATCGTCAGGCTCGTACTGGCGGTGGACCTAAATATTGTTGGTCCTGCATCGGGAGGCATTGAAACTGTTGCACTGAGTGAACTCGGGTTCATCCTCGCAGCAGTGAGTGGATGGTGGTTTACGTATATGCGACCTTAGGTTCGAGTATTTCCATCTCCGGTCACCTTTTTGTTTCACAATTTGCAAATTGCCTCGTCTGTATTTACGCCAATCATCCTAATAAAGCAGTGTGTGGGCTGCACCATGAACTTGTGTAATGACAGTGTAGTGTCGAATTTTAGTGGCATCTTAAAAGAAGACAGAAGCAAGTGTCATTAGATACGTTTTTGGTAAAGCAACCTGCAACTAAAAGAAAGTTAAGTGATTCTGACCCAGAACCTGCTTCCAGTGGGGTAAAATTCCCAAGAAGAGGGGCCTTCCTGAATCAGAGGGGACTCTCCTTCCCCACAGTAACCGTTTTATTTACCAGTGTTATTTATTAAGGTAAACTTTAATTACTTTAATTAAGGTAAACTACAGTATATATTATTTGTTAGTGTTATTTGTTAGGAAAATTGATTTTTATGTTGATATTTTTGGGGTGGAACGGATTAACTGGATTTCATTATTTTCAATGGGGAAGTTTTGTTCTAGATACAGGAAATTCGCTATACAAGCTCAGTGCTGGAATGAATTAAACTCGTATCTAGAGGTTCCACTGTATTTATTTAGTGTTGAAAGATAATAGTGTGAAGCGGTGGGTTTAAAACTAAAATTTTTTATCTTTTATACAGGAATCAAACTTCACTGCTGTTCTGAATGTGGCAAACAGTTTTCAATAAGATTCCAACTTCAAAGGCACCAAGGACTTCACACAGGAGAAAAGCCATATGACTGTTCTGAATGTGGCAAAACGTTTCACAGAGAAGCAGTCTACAGAGCCACCAAAGAATTCACACAGGAGAGAAGCCATATCACTGTTCTGATTGTGGCAAACAATTCTCTTACAGTAGTACTTTTCAGATACACATTATAACTCACTCCAGGAGAGAAGCCGTATTGCTGCTCTGAATGTGGCAAAAGTTTTTCACAGAGAAGCTATCTTAAGAGCCACCAAAGACTTCCTCAGGGAGAAGCCATATGACTGTTCTGAATGTGGTAAACATTTTCACAGAGAAGCTATCTTAAGATCCACCAAATAATTCACACGAGAGGAAAAAAATGACAAACTCCCCCACCTTGTCCACAGCTTAACACAGTACAATGCTAAGCACCACATGAAAGAATTAAAAAATGTTTGATGAAAATAAAAAAGATCGAACTGGGGAAACTACAAGTAAAGTGGTAAATACACTGCCCCCATCCAACAGCCTCATGTGGAAACAGAACTTACTTATGCATGGCTTATCGGGGGCGAACTAGGCCCATAAGATGTACGCTTCATCATAGGTACACAAAACAGTGGCTTGGACACAAAGTGGTTCAGATCATAAATAGAAATAAAACAAAATATAATTGTCACTTCTGCCACAAAGAACTAGAAACAGTCACACATCTTGTTGCTGGGTGTGAGGTGTGAGGTACTGATAGCTGAAGGATTATACACTGCACAACACCACAAAGTGGCCAGGCTCATTCGGAAACTTGGCAAGAAGTACAACTTACCAGCACAAGAACCACACTGGGACCACAACTCGGACAGCACAATGGAAAATGAAGAGGTGCAGGTCACCTGTAGCATAGCAATTCTAACTGACTGAAAAATTGAGGCCAGAAAACCACATGAAAGGAATCTTGGATAACAGAAGTATTAGTTCCTAGTGATAACTCAGTCCTAAGAATGGAGAGGCAAGAAGAAACAAAATACCAAGAAATGCAGCCCTGAAATATGACAAATGAAATGGGGACTGAAAAACAAAAACAGAAGGAGTGCCTGTTCTAGGACTGATAAAGAAAAACGTTCAGGCCCATCCTAACAAATTCCAATAACTCCTTATGACCTGCAAAAAGAAGCCTTATTAGAAACAATGCAGGTTCTACTCTAAGTCCATGTGGGAAACTTATGAGAGTGAGAAGTTAGGCAGTACAATGAGACTGTCCTGACTAAATCATGAAGTTCTCTCCTGTTTTGATGATAAGCACACCAAGAAAATTTGGAAGAATTAAACATGAGAGAAACTGAATTGTTCTGAATGTGATAATCAAATCTGGCATAGAACTACTCTTCTGATGCAATTAAAATTCATGCAGGAGAGAAGCTATATGGGTGTTCTGAATGTGGCAAACAGTTTCATGGGAAAACAATCTTTTGATACAACATCTACATTTATTTATATAGCACATTTTCATATAAACATTGTAGCTCAAACTATTGTACAAGATGTAAAAGAAGGAAGTTAATATAAAACATAAGCAAGATTATGCAATAATACTGTACAGTATGTAACAATAAAAAAGGTAATGTTGAATGGCCAAGTGGACCAAAAAGCAAAAATATTAAATCCACCATTTCGGGCGAAGAAAAAAGTCTGCAGGGGATCCAAGGCCTAAATACTGCCCGGCCGCCTCTAGGCATTCTAGGTAACATTCTCCCTTAATCAGTCCTCATGGTTGACATGCTTCACATGAAGATTTTGATGATGATGGCCATGTGGACACCTGGGACACCCGCCATTCAATCCATAAACACGAGGCAGTGTGGTATGTTGATCAGAAGGTGGTGGAGCACATCGTCACCACAGAAGACATGGAAAGACAGCAGAGAATAGTACAGATTAGTATGGAACTGCACATCTCAGAGGAAAATGATAATCCAGTGTCCATATAGACTACCAGGGATACAACTAAAATGTAGCTATGAAAAAAAACATTTTAAAATAATGAGTTTTTATCATTATGTTTAATGTTCTGCAGTATTAGCCTGGTGAATTTCTATTGGTAAAGTATTTTAAATTTTAGGTGTGTAACTGCAAATGGCCACCTCACCAGTTCTTTTCAGATTGGATCCTGAAATTCTAAGTAGACCATCATTTGAAGATCTGAGGTTATGACTGGGAGTGTAAGGGGACAGAGAGTCCAAAATGTAGGACTGGGTAAGATTATTTAAGGCTGTGTAAACCATTACAGTCGGTCTCCTACTTACAAACAGGTTCCATTACAGCAGTCTGTTTGTAAGTCCATTTTATTCATAAATCCAGCATGTATTGGCATCTGTTGATAAATGTTTTAGTTTCAGACGTCTCTTGATTTGGACATATAAACAATGTTTTTTGGTAGTTTTTAATGTGCTTTGAGCGAATTACAAGTATTGTACATAAAAGAGTTATTTTTGTTATTATAAAGATCTTCCCAACCCTGCTGCCATCATTCGACGGACGTGAATTACCCTTAAGTGGTAATTTTGGACTTGAGGACCACTTTGTTCATATATATGAAAGTTTACATCTCAGAAGTTCATAAGTAGGGCACTGTCTGTTGTATTTTAAAGTCAATTCTAAATGACACGAGTAACCAATGTAACGCGCTAAAACTGATGTAATGTGCTCAGACTTTCATTTTCTAGTTAAGATTCTTGCTGCTGCATTCTGCACTAACTGTAACTGATTGATGGCTTTCTTAGGTAGTCTTGTATAGAATACATTATGGTAATCTATTTGACTGAAAACAAAAGAGAGAACTAATTTATCAATGTCTTATAAAGTTATAAGAGGGCTAATGTTAGCTGTATTCCTGAAGTGGAAAAAGCAGTCCTGGTAATCTGATTAATATGTAATTTAAAATTGAGGTTAGAGCGGTGGTCACTTCTTAATTCTTTATACCACATTGCAGTAGTCAATCCTACTAGAAATAAACGCATGAATTCATTTCTCAGAATCCTCCTTATTGAGAAAATGCCTTAATTTTCTAATATTTTTAAGATGGAAGAAGCATGTTTTGGACAACTTTGTAATATGCACTTTAAATGACATACTAGAGTCAAAAATAACACCAAGATTGTGGGCTGATACAGTACAGTAAAATTTATGGCGATTCTAACTGAGTTAAATAATAGAAAATTGTTGTGATCAGTGTCATTCCCCCCAATAGTTACCATCTCTGTTTTATCTGAGTTTAATTCACTAATCCACTCATTTAATTCACTAACATAACTAATTAAAGACAACATCAGAGAACCTTAATTTGGTTTTTATTGAAAGGTAAAACTGGGTGTCCTCTGCATGCAGTGAAAATTAACATAATGTTTGTGAATGAGAGATCCCAGTGGAAGCATGAAAAGTAAAAACAGTAAAGGTCTGAGTACTGAGGACAGCGGGACAACATATCTCACTTCTGTGTGTAATGATGGAATCCTGTCAGCACATATCTGTACTTTTTGGAATCGATTTGATAAATAAGAACTAAACCAAGCTGAGCACACTACCTGTGAACCCAACATCATTTTCTAGCCTCTGAGGTGAAATAGAATGGTCAATGGTGTCAAACTTTGTGCTCAAGTCTAACAGTTACACTGAAGTTTCCATCATCAGAGGATATTAGAATGTCATTTACAACGTGCATTAGTGCCATTTCCCGTACCGCATTAAAACTCACAAAGAGGAGAAGCCAAATGACTGCTGTAAATGTGGCAAAGTGTTTATACAAAGAAACAACCTTTTGACTCCCAATAGAATTCAAACAAGGAGAAGCAGTTTGTCTGTAATAAATGTGGCAAACACTTACCTGAATTACATTTATTGCTCAAATATACACACATACACTTGGACTGTCATCAAAACTAGAGTTAAATTGCTTGTAAGTTACATAATTGATGTACACACAACATTTAAATCACACACCAAGACAGTGTGTGTGTGTGTGTGTGTATATATATATATATATATATACATACACACACACATACTCTGTCTTGTTTTTATTTTGTTTTTTTTTGGTTTTTAATACCTCTTTAAGACCATGAAATACAAGTTTATTATAATACATAGTCAAGTCAACTCGGGGAGCATGCACTGGTACAGAGTGTTTCCCAACTCACAACTTGGGATCTCAGTTGGCAGCCCCCAGACAAACACACGGTACTGTCCCACCCTCTGGAAATGACCCTCTATCTGCCACAGCCAAGAGTTATGTGGGTGACCCTTGGTCTCCAGCCACTCTGGTCCCCAACAATGAGGATCTTATGAGCTGGATCACCCTAAGAGAAACACACCACATGGCCATACTGCCAACTGATGCTCCCTCACAATGCAAGTCATGTGCCTCATTCAGGACTCCATGAGAAACCGAAAGTTAAACCAAAGCGGTACCCAAGGATTTTCCGGAGAGACACAGTACCAGAGGAGTCCAGTCGTCGTCTCAGGTCACTGGATAGCGTCCATGTCTTGTAACTATCTAGCAATATGGCAGTAGGGAGCTGAACTTAGCGCCTTGAACCCTCGGTACCACGCTAGACACTGGATAAAAGTCCCAGACTTTTACTAATTAACAATACTGTGTACAAAGCACACTCCACACTACTCATAAATTAAACACCACTACAATATTATTCTCTCCTCCTCGCCAGACACTTCACCCTGTACCTTCCAGCTTAGCTCAGTGTCTGGACTGGCCCAGTAGTCCTTTTATAGCCCCTGACCGGAGGTGTTCCTGCACAATTAGTCCACAGTTCCTTATTACTTCCGGGTCAGGGTAAACAGTTCTTTTCTTCAACCCGGGAGCACGTCGTTCCTTTCTGTCACGTGACCGTGACGTACTCCGGTTATAGGGCTACAAAGAGCCCACGAGGCCCCTACAGCGACTCGGTGGCCCCAAGGTATCCAGCAGGGCTGTGAAAAAACACTGCATAGTCCATGAGGCCCTGCTGGAACTCGAGGCACGATCTTACTTCGGAGGCTCCTCCTGGCGGCCTGGGGGTGAGGACGAACAGAGCCGGCAGTCCTCCACACAAGACAGGAACCACCAGGACTCTAAAGACTTGGACCATTGTCCTTTTCCATGGATATCTTGAGTGGCACACCCCCTTTCCAGTGACCTCATGGCCCCATGGTTCTTAATCCGTCTACTGACTTCATAGGACGAGTCACCAGAGTCATGAATGTCACTGTCAAGGTAATAAACCTCTCAATGAGGTTGACACTCTCTCTGCAGACAGACACACTGCTGATGGCCGTGCCCAAGAGGTCATTAAAGACCTGGATCAATACATATTACTTATGTAACAGTTACATTTAGAGATTGAAACTTGACAGATGTTTGTTTGTAGTTCATATCTCATTAAGCCTCCATTTGACTCCATCAGGTCCTAGTGGTCTGCTAAACACATCAGCCTGTCTTTAGGGTCTCTGAGACTGGAGGAGGTCAGAGTCCAACTGTACAGCAGGCACTGATGTGCTTTAGTATCGCTGACTGGTGACAAGTTAGAGATGTCAGATAGTTCAGCTGGACATCATCCTATATGACTACCAAGCGGGCGGCATATTAAGAGCCCCCCGAGTGTGTCTACTCCAGTAGAACTGACCAGACGGCCCTGACATAACAACCTGTACAGCTGTAGACGACTCCACTTTACTGGTCAGTTTAGCACACACTGCACTGAGGCTGTCAAGTCTGAACCATTAAATCATTCAGTCAGCTGGGAATTTATTTTGTCAATGATATTTCTGGTAAGGCATTTGTTTTATTCTCGATGTCGTAGGTTGATACTGATATATTAGGTCCATAAATATAAACACAGACACACAGTTCATGTCAGGACCTCAGAATAACAAGCTTCTAGCTGTCAGTCGTGGTTTTAGAATACTGAGCTTCAAAAATTCTGACTCTCCATTTATCTGAAAAAATGCAAATTTTATTGAAAATGTGACTCGTAAATAAAGATAAGACCCTTATTGTTGTAGACTGTGTTTGTAAGTGAACAGTAAAGTCTTGATCAGGATGCTCAGTTTCCAAGCTGTGTTATCCTGTAGGATTACCGGAGTCCAGTAAAGTCCAGTGTGCCTTTTTGTAGTCCATGATGATAAAAGTGGAGGCTCTGCTCAAATCTCTCAGTTCTAGTTGTGTTAATACACGAGAAGACT
Organism: Polypterus senegalus; assembly: GCF_016835505.1. Taxonomy (NCBI): domain Eukaryota; kingdom Metazoa; phylum Chordata; class Cladistia; order Polypteriformes; family Polypteridae; genus Polypterus; species Polypterus senegalus. Next base: position 7,467 of record NW_024384920.1, read on the forward strand.
GGGCCAGCACAAATGAAACTAAACACTCAGTATTGTCACTGCCATAAACAAAAGTTTATTAATAATGATTCAGAATAAATTGAATAGCCATGTCAAGAAATATTTACAATTAACAATAATGATGGGTCAGTTGAATTGAAATAAAGAACGAACAGAAAGATTAATTTAACAAACAGACTGATCAGAGAATATACTGAATCTGAAGTATTAAAACTGCAGGACGCCCACTTCTATAGATTATATAGAAATAAAAGAACAATGTAATGGGGAGAGACATGTTTACTTGTAATGTACAAAAAAGGAATAAAACTGTACAATGCAGTTATAAAAATTAAAGAAAAAATGAAGATGACATGAATTGGCTAAAAACAGATGAGCAGACACTTTCAAATATACAGAACTTAATGAAGGATCTTTAACAATAAAAGTGTCCTTTATTATTGACATCAATAGTTAAATCAAATCTACACAACTCTATTATGCACAGTCAGTCAGTTCAGCACTCAGAAATCCAAAAGGCCAAAGACCAGTAAAGCCAGTGACACGTTTATCAGAGAAGGTGCTGAGATGGAATCCCAAGTTGAAAAGCCTCAGTGATGCTGACCTTGTGCTTCCAACTGCTGCAGTTCAAGTACAGAATGGCAAACTCTTCTCTCTCACTAAAGATTCACTTTCACCAGTAATAAAAGTGTATTAATCGTATTTTAAATTTCACTTTAATAAACATATATATTTACATTATATCTATTTAGTTTATATTCTTGTCTAAATTCACTACAAGTAAAATGTTATTCTGTTTAACAGACTAATGGCTGATAAGAAACAGAAAGACGTCTCTCTCTCCCCAACACCACATGACGTCCCACTCACAGTCTGCTGATCCATCAATGATCAGACCTTCTGCCTCTGCTAGAGAAATCCTCTCAACTGCTCCTCGAGCTTTAATAAGAGCGATGACAGACACAGAAACAGAGAGGACGTCACTCACAGAGACACTTTCTGTACTCAGAGACTCACTGAAGCCAAATGAGCTCTCGGCATCAGCACATCAGAATGCGTGAACTCTGTGGATCTTCACAAAGTGCTTACATCTCTTCACAGCACTTCATCAGGTAGTTGTAGAGGCCATCTGTCAGCTCCTCATATTCTACTGTATAGAGGTCATTACCTGGTGACCTTTAGGATCTTCATCATTTCTAAACCATTTGGGTGACACCTTTGAGATACAACAGCCTGTTGGACAAGAAAATACAAGAGTTTGGTGCTCTAAAGTCATCATAGGTCTCTGCTACTAGATAGATTACAATAATAAAGTTTTACTTGTTATCTGAACTAAGTTACCAGCAGGTGATCATCTGCTCCATGGTCCTTCATGATGAACTCCACCAGTTTTTCATGTTGAGTCCTCCTGGAGGCCATGCTGATCTCTGCAGCCCCTTGTTCTCCAGTCCGCTGCCCCTGCAGCCACACAGCTAGTGTGGACACACAAATAAAACATCAAACTGTCCATGAAGTGTTTGTCTGATGCTGGCTGTCTGGTGTTGGTCTGAACACTCCTGTTTCCTCAGTAAAGTGGACACATTGGAATGGAGTTCAGACTGAGAGGATTCCTTGAGGTTCACTACACAAACTCCTGCTGGAGGAGATCTCAATAGTTTTTTAGAATAAATCAAGTACTTCAGAGTATTACGAATACACCGATCTGGACACTGGCTGAAGTAACATGCAAGGCACAGAAAAGCTTTGTAGATACTTTTATTCTATCATAAAATAACCAATCTAACACTCTCCATGTGACAAGTGGTCCTTGACAAAGCTGATGACAATCCTTCATGTCACGTTCAACTTTAAGGTCTTTGCTCAAGTCGATCCGAGTATTAACTCGATGGTAGCCTAAGTTTTCCATGAATACCTTGGGGTGGCTGTATCTGTGTATTCATCAAGGAGTTCACTGCTGCCATGTTCTTCTTGGTCCTGACTTTTAGACATTAAAATATTGATGTTATCCCGTAAAGGTTCACCTGTACACACTGAAAACACACTGGTGTATTTAAAGTGACACTATTTGACCTCATTTGAACACTCAGTATTTCAAATTCCAAGTTGATTTAAACTGACTGTGTCCCCCATTTGGATGTGAGGTGTCACCTTAGATTGTACAAACATCCCAAAAGGAGCAGCTCCACCAGCAGGGTAACTGCACCAGCAGTCAGTAATGGTGCCCTCAGAACAAGTACCAGCGACCGTAAAGGGAAATTCTGAAAAGGCATCAGTCATCTGGCACCCGCTAAACAGAGCAGAGAGCTGGCACAGGAAAATTTGAAGAAAAAGAGTTTACATAAAAAAGGAAATAGTAAATGTTTACCAGCCATATGAGCAGCTCTCCACGTTCTAATGGCTGGCATGTCATCCCGAGATACAGAGGATACCTACAGTGCCCTCCACTATTATTGGCACCCCTTGTAAAAATTACTGAGAAGGGTTAGAGAAAAATCACAGTTTACTGAAGAGCCGTCATCTTGAACTGACAAAATGAGAAACATCTGACTTTTAATTCAAAGAAAAACAAAACCCTCATCAAGTAATCAATATTTTTAAAATAATATTTTTTTCTAATCCGTCTTAATCATTTTTATAAGTGGTGTCATTAATAGTGGAGGCACGTTAAATGAATGCCACAGTTAAAGGTATGCACACATGAAAAAAAGTATCATCAGCATCTTTCAAAGACTGAGAGCAGTAAAATCAAAGGGTCCCTCCTGGTCAGATGAAGAGCAGACTGAGAGAGGAGAAGAGATAAAGTACTGAACTCCTACACAATCGAAACACAAATGTAAAGTCACATAAAGCCTACAGTTCATATTCAAACACCATCAACGTGTCTACTCCACAGTCTACTGAACCAGCAGGGATGTCCTAGGAAAGAAGGAAAGAAAAAAAAGACACGTGAAAGTCAAAACACTACAGTGAATTCGAGTTTAACAGAAGGTGTTTGCAGTTTACCTGATTTTTCATTAACATCCAATTTCCAGAAGATATTCTTGAAGCAAGTTGGCTGAAAAGGAAAAAAAAATCTAAATGTCACTTGTAATTAAATTGAAAGGCTCTGTGAACATCGTGACTGTCAGTCTGAGTCACATACAAGTTAGTGGCGCACTGCACATTGCAGGAAAGTCTTTAACATTTTAGAAATGGCAGGCATCATCTGCAAAACTACCATGAAATGTTATTAACATTGAGGGTACAAAAAAACGCAGATTACTTGGGATTACAAATAAGAGACATTACTACAAGAACTCAAATATAAGGAACTAAACTGAAAAGAATAAAAGATAACCTGGTGCACCACTGCAGTCAATCTGAACTTTATCAAAAGCCTGCTTTACCACAGAAGGACTAATCAAGCGTTTCCAAGATTCTTGTAAAGTTTATTTTGTCTTCCATGAACAGTCGAGGAGTTCTCGTGAAACTCGCCTTGTGGAATTTGAAGAGTTGCCGGTACCGCTGAGTGCTGATCCACTTCAGGCACTGAATATGAATCAATTACTACAGCGAAAATGATTATTAATACAAGCGTAAAGGTTCACGGTACAAACATAACCATGCAACACGAAATTATTAAAAATACTGAAGAAAACTGTGCAAATTTCAAACGTTTTCATTTCCAAGCACACTTACTTCCACTGTCAATAATAAGAGCAATTAGTTTTGTTGCTACTTCTTCTTCTTTTGTCTAATGTGGAGTTTCGTCACTGCAGCTTCTTTTCTGTCTTCTTTCATTTAATGGAGTTTCACAGCTTGCTAAACGCAGGATATTTAAGAGGAAACTCTACAAGGGAACATTATAAGTGATGGTGATTTTTGTGGTGAAGGATATACACATGGACTTCGTTTACAAATAACGGTTTTCAATTTTATAAAAAATGGAATCAGACTAAGAAAAAAACAATCCCATATTTAAAACTAAATTTTGACCTTAAATAAAATATTCTTTTGTTTTTCCTGTTATCCTTTGTTGAACAGTCGATTAAAATTGATTAAAGCATCGGAATTAAAAGCTTTTAAAACAATTAAATATTTCAATTAAGGTTAAAATTGAAATCCATTTTTTTTCTACACCATTCTATACTTTCATTTGTATTGAATGAGTATGAATTGTGGGATTGCAACTGCAAATTTAGAACACACGGAGAGTGAGGATGAAATCGCCTCTCCTGTGCTCTAAATGTAAATGCTGATGAGATATGAAACATAACCAGTAGTCAATGTCCGCTGGCTGCCAGTCGAATAGTGAATAAGCTGCTCTTTTGGGTTCATATATTTGTAAATCTTTTTTTATTAATTTTATTGCACTCCATACAAAGCAATCAAGTTTTACAAAAGAAAAAATAGAGTTAAGAACAGATCGATCCCCACCCTTGAGAGGAAGCAAACCAAACGGCATAAAATTTTTACAGCTTTTAAACATACCTAAATTAATAAATTCTCTGTGCTTCATGAACTTATTTTAAAATATTACTGATTAGATCCTGCCATGTTTTGAAAAAAGTCTGTACGGATCCTCTAACTGAGTATTTGATTTTTCCAATTTCAAATAATATAACACATCAGTTTCCCCCTGACTTCAAGAGGAGAGTTTGGGTTCTTCCAGTTTATCAGAATAAGTCTGCGTGCCAAAAGTGTAGTGAATGCAATCACAATTTGTTTGTCTTTCTCCACTTTAAGCCCCCCTGGAAGAACCTCAAACACAGCTGTTAATGGGTTAAGAGGATTGTGAATCCAAGCCTATCTGAAAAGGGAATTAAAAAATTTTGTCCAGAATAATGTTAATATATTTGTAAATCTGACGGACTCTAAAGGAGTCAGTGCCTCACCAACCATGAACCTCACCATCGCGTCACTGATCAGAAGGACAATCACGGAATGCAAATGACCAGGAGCCGCGCTAAGTGTCTGGGCTTTTAAAAATGGGCTTTCGGAGAACACACTGAACACGTCTATGATGCTCTCCGGTGACTGGCACCCCTAGCACTGCCCAGTCCACTCTTTTTCTCATGTTACTCAACTTGTTCATGTCACAAGTACATACCTCTCCGCTTGTTAAATGTTGTCTTCCACCTGACAGACCAGCACGACTCCCAAATTTAAAATTCAGTCCCTCACTTAAGAAATCACTGTCTGATTTGAACTGCACATGCGCACCAATATCATGCGGTTCGCCCCAAGCTGTAGTGCGCATGTGCACAAATTTCCTGACCGCAGACAGAGGCGTCCTTTGTATTGTGAGAGAGAAGCACTTTGGTCAAACAGCAGCGTTACTCGGACAAAAATATTATTGAGTTATTCATTTAAGGCTCGTTGATATTTTGGTCAGTCCTTCATAAACTTATTTGAATGCCTCCTAAACGTTCTTAGTTTTCAAAGTAAACTATTAAGATAGTGAGAGGTTGGAAGCACCACAGCACGAACCGCCGGACTGAGACCCCAGTGTAGCGGGTGACACCTCAGCACCACACTTGGCACTGTGTGAGGTTTTTTATGGTGGCTGGAGGGCCCAATCCTGCCACCAACCCTCAAGTTCTCCTTGTAAATTGGAGGACCTTCTTGCAGGGCTGGATGCAGATTAACGTCATACCCAAGATGAAGCAATTGTAGGTTAAGGGCCCTGCTCAAGGGTCACAGAGTAGAGTCACTACTGGCATTTATGGGATTCAAAGGGTTTATTAAAAATGTTTATCCAGTTGTAAGATGAACCATCATGTAATGTCATGAAACAAATATATCACGTATTTTGAAATGGATAACTTTTTTCTCTTTCTTCATCATGTAAAGCACTTTGAGCTACATTGTTTTTAAGAAAATGTGCATTTAAAATAAATATTGTTGTTGTTGTTTTTGTACCGGTGGGAGGTGCACAATGGTGATGGCCATCCAGGAAGTTACAGTTGGGTATCCCAAGACAGGTGAGTTCACGAGCATATGAGCCTAGGCGAATGTTCACTTAGATACAATAAGGCAACCTAGAGGCGTTCTAAATGAGTTTAAAGCAAGGGATGAAATTAAATCAGGACTTGAGTCTGTATTTGGGTGGATTACGCCTAATAGAAACATGGATAATAAAAATAATACTTTCTAGTATAACACTCATACAGACTGAGCAATCTTGGTGTAAGAGGGTGGTCTTTGCTTTGTGGTTGGCCAAATACCAGAATTATTACAATCTAGCCACTTTAATCCTTCCCTAAAGGTTGAAGTTTGACCACCCTTGCAGTAGGAGACATCAATTAAGACAATATGTCTCTTTTGCCCTCACACCCTGCTGGCATATCTTTGTAGAAAATGGAAATGGGCTTTGACTACCGCTGGTTTTGCTTTCACACATAACCAACATTCCTCCCTTGCTGTCTCCTCAGCTGTCTACATAGCCCATTTATAGCAGTGATTTCTCTGGGCCTTATCCCCCAGTTCCACACTCTCAGCGCCATTCTCATTTTCCTCTTCAGATACACGGCTTCTCTTAATTCTACTCCCATAATCATTATCACTTTCCTGCCCACTTGCCATTTCAGTCTTATTGTCCATTATTGCTGCTCCCAAATGTCACATTGAAAATCTGAGAAGCTATTAGTGGGAAGTCCTCTCAATGCTCCTTCTCCTGGACTTGCTGGGTCACCATCATTCCTGGCAGAATCATCAGGGTCATGAGTGCTGCTGCCTGGTACAGCGCCATCACACAGACTCCTTCTTGTCTCATCATTATCAGGTATAGGTTGTCATTGGGGAGACCCTTCAGATGATTTGCTGAGAATTTCGATTAAGGGTCAATATGCTTTATTATTCATTTTAGTGCTCTTAGCTATGAAGAGCCTAGGCCTGGAGCAGCTTTACAAGGACACCATTAATTTTGTTAGAGGCCTCTTGCCTGCTTGTCCTTCTCACTTGCCTTGTTTTGAGTTTCTGAGAGTCGAGCTGTGAGCCGAGGTCATCATGATCTCCGAGGAATAAGCAGGCAGATTTTGTTTGAGAATGCAGGAGCTGAGCTTCTTACTGATAGAAGGAAACAAACTGCTTGCAGGGCCTTTGTCTGTGTGAGTACAGGGCAGGCTCTCAAGATATCGCATAAAATAGATACGACTTATTTGACATGTAGATTTATTAGAGCACATCAATATCTTAGGCAATAAAATTAAAATACAATTTATTATGATATTAGTTACTTTGAGCACATAGGGGCTTAAGAGTTGATTGTTGAAAGTTAGGGACTTTTCCTGAACATGTGCTGTGACATAAGCAGTAGCTTGGCCTCTGTCAGACCACCCGGCAGGGTGTGCCATGAGTTAAGAGCACTGCTGTCTGTGTTCATGGGCTTTAATATTAGCACACACGTATATGTTTTACAGTAGCATTTAAGGTTATATGGCAATGTTTCTTTATAAAGCTTAGTGATAATAATAATAAGATATAGTAGCACATATGAGTGAGCTTAAAAAATCAGTGGTTAAAGGCTTGTGTTTTTCCTTCTTTCAAGTATGAAGCTCCGTGTCAAGGTCTATGCAGCTTGGTCTTCATCAGTGAAGCTGTGTGCTGCCATTCACTGGCACAGTCGCCTATTATGTCAGCCTTAGCCTTACAAGATACTAGTGCAACAAATAATTATTTATCAAATTATTTATTAGGCAGTCCAGGTTTCATATATGGGTCCTTCTGATCCCAACTTAATTGTTAATCATTGAATTGTTAAGAATTGATTAACTGAAAGGCCATTGATCTTTAACAGCTCAGAATTAGGCCGTGAGAATGAAGGGAGGTGTAATCAGGTGATGCTCACCTCCAGGTGGAAAATCTGTCCTTCGAGCCAAAGTGGTTGTAATGAGAAGAAGGGTTGGGTAGAAGATTATTATGGGGATGTCTGTGGGCAAGGGTATTGTTATGAGGTGGTCTGACACACCAGGGGCCTCATGTATAACGCCGTGCGTAGAACTCGCACTATAACATGGCGTAAGCACAAAAGCAAATGTACTTATGCACAGAAAATCCAGATGCAGGAATCTGTGCGTACTCCAACTTCCACATTCTTCCGCTACATAAATCCCGGTCACCGTGGAAATTAATGCATGTGCATGCGCCTGCTGTCCCCACCCCAACTCCTCCCAGAATTATGCCTCTTTGAATATGCAAATCAATATAAATAGCCCTTAAGCTCAGTGTTCTGTGAAAAGGCAATGGCAAAAGTATGAGGAAAAATAGAAAAATTTCAGCGAATACCAAGTGGAGGCAAAGAAAAATGTACTATTTGTTGGTTTAAACAGTAGTATAAACAACAAAAGGAAGTTGATCGAGTGACATAGCGTATCGGAGAAACTCGAAGCTCAATTTTACAAAGTCGCAGTGCCCGAAATAAAAAGAAGTTGTCAGATATCAAAGTCGGCATGAAAAGGCGAGTCGTAGCCCACTGTCTGAGTGTCATATGAAAGCTTTTTAGGGTACAGTGAAAAAAAAGGCACAAAGTGTGAAAAAAGCAGGAAATGTCAACGTTAATCTCAAAATTTCCACTTCAATCACATAGTTTATTTTGTTATTAAAGTAGAACATCATAAGCTTCATCTTAAAATCGTTTATTTTTCTAGTTTCTCAAATCCCATCGTAACTAAAGTATCACGTTAAATGCTTTGTTTTGTATTTGATCTTCTATGTGCTCTGTGTGTGTGAATCATTACGTGCTTCTTAAACCGGCTCTCTTCCTCCGACTGTACACAGAACCCAGTACATTCATGATATTACAGCTCTCTGAATAATTAAAATACTGAGATGTATATTGATATTTTCATGATGATAGGAGTTAAAGAATTTTATTAAACATGGGAACACGGTGGTGCAGTGATTGTTCATGTCTTACACAAGATGCTTGCTGCGCCATGTGTGACCTTCGATGAAATGCTTTATTACACAAGTACTGTCTCTTTCAAACATACTAACTCCTAATTCCTTACTTTTTCTTTCTCCAAATTCCCAATCGCCACACAATCAGCTCTGTAATAAACGTTTAACATCTGTAGCTTAGAACAGCGATTCTTCAAAACCTTTAAGGAACATCAAAATATCTTCATAATGTTTAATTATTCTACCCATCTATCCTTCCAGTGTCGCACCAGCCACAGCAAAAATACATTGCGGCAGAAACATACCGTGAACTAAGCTCAAGCTTCTCGCTAGCTAGTGGCACCGTGTAGTTAAAGTTTTATCTGTATAATATAATAAATATATTTTGCAACATTTCACCTTAAAAATGATATCATCATTATATGTAAATACGCCTTTATAAAGTGGTCAGGTTGTGCAATATTATAACTGTATCATAAGTACAATTACCTCACTTGCAAGTACAAACAGTTCTACAAGGAGCACTTGATGGACTGATTGAGTGCGTGTATAGTTCTTGGGATGAAACTGTTTGTGAACCGTGAGGTCCAAACAGGAAAGGCTCTGAAACGTTGGTCGGATGAGAGCAGTTCAAATAGCGAATGGCTCAGGCTTGATGTTGTATATCGATAATTCTTTCCAATCAGCTGCTGTACAGCTGTGATTCACACTCAGATACAGTGATATAAATACTCGAGTGGTGCAGTGAGAGTAATATGGAAAAAGATGATCCGCAGTGGCAACCCTTAATGGGAGCAGCTGAAAGAAGAAAAGAAGGTGCAGTGAGAGTAACAACGCTAAAGCAGTTATGGTATTTGGAATACTATGTCTATTCCCTTGACAATTATATTGTTACAAGTTAATTACAATCAGATGCATTACACTAATAAACAATATGCAGTTAGTTTCAGTGTATTTATAAAGCCACATCAGGGATGTGGATCTAAGAAATTAAGGGTAACACACAGGAACAGTAGCACTGCTTTGACACTGGGTGCTGCCAGCTGCAAAACCCCAAGCGCTTTAGGAACCTATGGAGCACGCGCCAGTGATGAGACTCGTTATA
>NW_024384921.1:0-5283 GCF_016835505.1 Polypterus senegalus
TTTTTCAAAAAAAAAAATTTTCCCTCCCCCAAGGCTTTGGGATAAAAAAACGGGGGTTGCCGGGGTTTCCATGGATTCTATACTTTGTGCAACTCTAGTGCTCATGAAAAGTGAAAATTCCCCCGCTTGTTTTGGACACCTCCCTTGTGGCGGTGGTAACGACCATGGGAAACACATCATCCTAAAAGGTGAAAGGAGGGATGAGTTGATCGTTTTGGGGAAGGCTGCCATAAATTGGTTTTCCATCTTGCCTCTGAGCTTGCAGGTGGTGAAAGATGAAACAGAACTTACAAGTTTTTTTACAACCAACTACCCACAGACCTGATGCTCTAATGGCTCCTTCTGTGAATAACGGCCCTGATGTTGCCCCCTTTTGGTGTGTTCCACAACAAAGCTGTAACATGACTTTTTTTTGGGGTATAATGGTTCTTTTCACTTTGGTGTATCTGCATTTTAGCCCCCCTACTTTGTAAAACCATCATTCAGCATAGGGGTGGAGTTTAAGAAGAGAACTGTTATGGGAGGTCCCTTGCTGTGAGTGAATAAATTTTTGTTTAGTTCTCTCTGACTGACTTAAGAATAACATTCCTTGCAGCAGTGAGCTCATCTGGGTACTGGTTTGTTACCCCAGTCCCGGGCCCTTTAAGTTTCCGGGAGTGGGGGAAGACTTGAAAAAACGGACTTTTGGATGAGAAGTGCACAGCTCAGGGGAATCCCAGGGGGGAGGGACCCTTTTGGGGACTGAGTGGTTTCTCTCTAGTAAAGGGATGAAGCTGGTTTTTTTGGGGCTCTTCCGCATCTACCCTAGGATGGATAAGTTCAAAGTTTTTTTTGTGCTTCATGGGAAATTTGTTGTTGCTTTTTAAAAAAAAGTTGGTCCGTAAAACCAAAAAGTTTGGGAAAGCTGAGAAGCAGGTACTGATCTGGTTGCTATATCAGCAGGTTTTTGACTGGGGGAACATAATGCACTGCTCTGGCTTTGTGGTCTGCCGTTGGACTTTTGGGTTCCCAAAAGCCCCTTGGTCTCATTGAATTGTGCCAGAACAACTTTACTGTGCAGTAGAACTTGACTGACCCCTGGAAATCCATCTCATCTAATATTTTCCCCATTTTCCCCGAGTTGCTGAAAAGTTCGGCGATGGTTGGTTCTGGGGGGGGGTAAATTTTGGGTTTTTCCCAGAACAAACCCCAACCACACGTCCATTTTAGTGGAAATTTTTAAAGGTATCTACTGCCCCAAAGGACATTAGATGCATCTGAGAAGACACACACCCCGTATGTTTGCCTGGGGGGAAAAAGGAATATGTCTGGTATAGAAGATATTTTAAATCCTGTAAAAAGTTTTGGTCTTCCCTTTTCTAATTTATCTTTGAAAGTGGCGTTCCCCGTCACCGGGCCATGGGGGATTTTTCGCAGCAAAGCCCTTCCTTAGGGTTCCGGGGTACTAGACCAAGGGGGGCAAAAGGCTGTTGACTGTGGGTAAAACTCCACGCGGGAAATGGTTTTTCCCTGAAATTGTAAATGTAAACGTGTCAGATTCTATCTCCCAACTGAGTCCTGACTCTTGGCTGGAAGAATCTCTTAGTAATATCCAAGTCTTTATGCTTTTGGCTAGGTCATCTGCTGTAAAGGCTTTCATTACTAAGGTACTGTTTGAAGCATTTTGTTAGCTTTAGGTTAGATTGTGCCAAAGATGCTTGTGTCCGTTTTAGCAGACTAATGGTTTCAGTTTCCGCTGGCAGAGAAATAAGACCATCGCTCACGTAAAAATGTCTCTGAATAAACTGCCGTGTATCTGCTCCATGCTCATGTTCACCTTCCTCAGCTGCTCGCCTCAACCCATAGATGGCAACTGCAGGGGAAGGACTATTTCCAAAAACATGCACTCGCATCTGATATTCAGTTATGTCTTTAGTTGTGTCATTGTCTTGATGCCACAGGAACCTCAGATATTTCCGTGGTCTTTTCTCACCATGAAACAATAGAACATTTGCTCAATGTCTGTAGTTACCGCCACGGGTTCCTTTCTGAAACGGATCAACACGCCAAGTAGAGAATTATTAAGTCTGGTCCTTTCAGTAGAATGCTGTTTAGTGACATGCCACAGTACTGTGCACTGGAGTCAAAACTACCCTTATTTGACCAGGCTTCTGTGGATGATATATTCCAAAAATTGGCAGGTACCAGCATTCCTCCCCTTCTTTCAGTGGAGGGGCTGGTTCTGCATGTCCATTCTTGAATATTTTTTCCATAAAGCTGGTGAACTGCTTTTTCATCTCGGGTCTTCTGTCTAAAGAATGCTGCAGAGAGACAAGGCGAGAAAGAGCCTGTTCACGATTATTGGGGAGACGAGGTCTGGGAGATTTGAAAGGGAGTGGTGCAACCCAGCTATTTGCTTCATCTCTAAGTTCTTCTTCCATAATTTTTAAAAGATTTGATCTTCAATAGAGGGGCAAATTTGTTGTCATTTTTAGTTCTCTCAAATATTGACTTGCCCAGTACATCATTATGTGCGGATTCGATCAAAGGGCCAATGGTGTTGGCTCCTCCGAAGTCACCGCTCTCTCAGCGAAGGTGGCTGTAGCAAGGCGGAAAAGTGAAGGTCGTCCATTTTCCAGCACACTTGTCTTGAAAGTACAAACCGCCGGTTTGTGAGCATTTCCCAGGCAAACTTCGCCTACAAGAACCCAACCTAGGTCAAGTTTTTGAGCAAAGGGTGCATTCTGAGGGCCATTAATTTGCTGCCTCACTTTGTGCACTCTGATGACATCTCTTCCAAGCAGTAGCAGAATATGGGCATTATTATCCATTCTGGGATGTGGCATGCCACAGACTGTAAGTGAGGGTGAGTCGCTGCCTCTGGTGTTGGTATTTCAGAGCGATTGTTCAAAATCTCATTGCATTCAATAAGTGGAGGCAGGGCTATACTTACCTCCATTCACAGCCTCTATTTGAAGCCAACTGCTTTCCTGCCAATTGTCTCCATAACTCCAGCACAGGTCCTAAAGAGTATGTGAATGGGCTTGCTTTGAATGTCAAACATATCAAAGAATTCTGATCTCACTAGTGACCGGTTGCTTTGATCGCCTAGAATGGCATACATTTTAACTGTCTTCTGGCTGCCCTTGTGGATACACTTTAACAAGGCATATCTTTGAGCATGAGCTGCCTGTAGATCCTGGCCACATACTTCAGTGCAATGAGAAGAAACTGTAGGTGAGCTGCTGAGGTCTTTCTTCATTAGCCTCATATCTGGACTCCTGTGCATCAGATTTTGATGACCAGGGAGCAGGGCCTGGATGCATGGCTGTGTTGTGCCTGTCGCTGTCACACCGTGCACTTCAGCTCCAATTTACAGTTTTTTGCTATGTGAAAAGATGAGCGACATCTAAAACATATACGATTGTCTTTCAGAAATGTCTTGCGCTCCTCTATGGTCATTCCTCAAAAACCCTCTACAGTTTGCCAGGGATGAGGCTTGTTGTGGATGGGGCAGTACTTCAGGAGTTCACCCTTTTTTCCCCGGTTTAAGTGTACTTGAAACCATAGATGGGATGACATCTGTTTTATGGACAGATATCTGAGCTCTTTTTATTAAAATTTTGTATAAAGGCTTACCATGCCTGACTGGAAAATTATAACTTCCAGATAGTTGGAAGCTTGGGTCATTCCTGGTTCTGGCTTCATTGCATACAAACTTTGTGAAATAAGAAAAGGAGGGAGCAAAATGTCATGTTCCTCTTTTAAAACCTTGATCCTGCTGATATCCATTTTTCTTGGATGCTGTAAGGTAATTTTTTCCCCAATTGGATTAATTCCACGAGCTTAAACTAAATAAGCAAGACCTGGTAGATATCCATCTTCTTTGCAGACAGAACTCCATGAGAAGGTCTCCTAGGTCTCTTAGCCGGACATAATCTTTGCTGATATGCGAAGTTCTCTAGTTTCCAAACAGAATGCCTTCTATCACTTCTGTGCAGCATAACATTCTGCCAGTCTATCCCAGACCATTTTAAGAGCTGCCCTTGGATTATTTATATGAACAGCTCTGATTCTTGGACATGTTCTGCTGATTCTTTCCCAGCCATTTTATTAACAGATCCAGCTCCTCAGTTGCAGTCAGGTCTAACCTCGGTAGCGTCATAAGGATGATTGCCACATTCTGTAGTTCTCAGGTGGTCATCAAACTTTTGAGTCCAGTTGTAACAAGTTCCTGCGTGCCAAATACTTTGCAAAGTCAACCATGTCAGAAGCCTGGACCTGCTGCATAGAATGCTGGTTATGCTGGGGAACAGTTCTGTATTTAAGGCTGATCTGTGAGAGGCTGCTCTTAGAGGGAGGTATTAATGTGCTGATCAGCAGTCCTGCTTGTTGGGGAAGTTTTGGGTACATGGCTGGTGGTGAGTGTGATGACACTTTGACGTCTTCACTTTCTCCTGCCTGAACCCTCATAGAAAACAGGTGGTCACCTGAGATGCGTGGAGGACTCCTCAGTATGATGTCCTGTTGTGCTGCAGGTGATTTTTCCATTTCTATGCATGTAGTTGAGTTAGGCTGAGAGGTGACAGGTCAAGAGTGAGCCATACACTCTGCTCTCGTACATACTCCGCTGTCCTTCCCTTAGCTTGAGATGAGCTTCGACTCGGTATCTCATCATTTATGTAAATCCTTGCAGCTTCAATATTTCACTTGCCACGCGACAGCTACTTTTTCGGACTGAAGAGCTTTGTGCGCCTCCAGTAGTCTCTGCCTCCATTCTTGCTCGTTCTCTTTTAATGGCAAGCTCTTTTTCTGCAAAGGATGCACGTGCACCGCAGCTTCAGCCATTACGGGCTTTGGTTGGGGGCTGCTTGCTGACGCTTGGAATAGCGCGTGTGTCTCGAGCTGGCCACAGAAGAAGCGCCGGTTTTGCATACCTTCTCCATGCTGCGCTCAACCGGTCGTAGGCTAGTCAGTTGATTTAAAAGAAAGCCGTTTGGAAGAAGTGTAATAGCTCGAGCGTGTGTGAATACCTGTCTTTCAGCCAAGTTGCGCCAGAAAATCCTCCTTTGATCCACCAGCGAACGCCTTTACTTAGCAAGTGAGGGCAATGTTCTGCGTTCTGTCCCGGCCGTGGAATTGCTCCTTTTCTAAGTTGCCGTAGGATCCTCCTTTGAACCCTGGCCAGAATGTCCCTTCCCCTTTGCGGTCAATGTTCTCTTTCAGTCGTCCCGCCGTTGGAAATTCGCCTTTTCTTTCTTGCCTTCTCCCCTTATCCGGCTGACGAACGATAGTGCTTACGAT
>NW_024384922.1:0-22590 GCF_016835505.1 Polypterus senegalus
AAAATACAAGATATGGGATAATTTAATGATTTGTAAGTACAGTAATATAATTGCATGACTGCAAGACTTTCTATAATAGGTTAACCAACCAGCCATAGGTTATGTGTGATACAACTTTACTAAAGATTCCTTATTTAAAATGTATTTTTATTTATAGGCTAGACTATTACAAATTTATGTACACTACATTTTCTTTTTCTTCTTTCTTTCTTTCTTTTTTTTCTTTTCTTTCTTACACTAAAATTGAATTCCTTTTCACATAATGTAATTTCCTTGAAGAGATTAGCCATTAAAATTGCAACTTGATTCTAGGAGTAAGGTAAAATGCACATGATCACTAAGAAAACCATAGCACAAGTGAACAAATGATGTGTTTATTGTCACTAGAGCAAATTTGAGTGATTTTTCTCTTTGACACTGTGTTATTTATAGAAAAGAAAGTGTGCTTTATCATGAAAGATGCAGGCTTCTACTATATTTGGGGCTGTACACTATGACTTCTCTGGTAGCCCAAATGAGTTTGGTATAACAAAGAATTTGAATTTTAAACACAATTTCAGCAAAATTCTCAGTAGTAACACTAAAATATGCATTCACCCTTGCTCAGAGCTTTCTCATTCCATTATAAGGTAATGGTGAGTCAAATCCTAACCTACCCTCATCTGGAGACCCATTACATGGCTTTTTCACATGAACACACATTTTTACTTAATCATGGTGGGTCTGTTTAAACCTGCACCTTGTATGTGGCAATTAAAAAAAATAATAATTAATTAAAAAAAATAAAGACAGAGGTGGGCATGCACTTACAGACAGTGATGATTCTTGACTACAAATCCAGATCTCTCTTGTGAAAGGCAGCAATAATAGACAATGAGCCTTCATTATACTCCTCCATTGTAATAATTATAAGGAAAATAAATTAAACTAATAAGTAATAAAATCAAACAGGTACTTATTTCATCAGCAGTGCTCATAACATCAGTTGCACTTGATGAATTTCTCAATCAGAGCTCTGCTCACCTCTCCTTCTGGTGTCTCCTTTCAAAATGTTCTCAGTGGTGATTGGCCTACTCATGATGACATACTGTTATTAGCCTTTACATTCTCAGGCACATCATTAATTAATAAACTGCACTCCTGAAGCTTACCCCCCTACAATTAATTATTTTATGCATCCAATTCCAGTCACATGCAAATGCATAATGCATGCAACCTTCAACAGCCTTAGTATACTCAACATTTCAATATCCTCTTGACACTGTAAGCATTCACTGTTAATTTTCTTGGGTTCAGACTACAGACAAGCAAAATTAACCGTTTCAACACATTTATTACCTCTAACATTTTTTGTATTATCTATGATAACCTTCTCTGCCATGCCCTTAAAATGTACTCGTGGATGAAAATAATCATAATGGTTACATAGCTAATGTAAGATCTAACTATATTTAATTCAAATGTTTATTTTCCTTATCTTTTTATTAGAAGCTTTTTGTTCACAGTGATGTTCATTGTAATACGATATATAAAGTATATATTAGAGTAAAAAGGGTAAGCATCCAGCTACACCATACAGTCAATAATAATAAATAAGTGCATATTGCAAAAACTATCATTCCTTAACAGTTAATGCAACTTCCAACTGATCTAAAATTCTTGAGTTTAACAGAAGGTGGCACAAAACTAGATATGGCTCTTGTGGCCTGAATGGAAAGGAACTCTACTCCTCCGCCCAGAGAGTAGGAGAGAACACTGTTTGTCTACTATATGTATAGGGTCAGAAGTAATCACAGGACCCTTTACTGTTGCCTGTACTACTGAGGGATTGATGATATATTTAATTGATTTTGCTGCTGATCCTAGTATTTTTTGTTGGTAGGTTTTTGTGTACCTCAGATTAAGGGTTTAGACAAAGCTGTAATGTTGACCGTCAAAACTGATTAAATGTAATACTTCAAAAAGACTTTAAAATCTAAATGATACATCAGGATTTTTCTCAGTTTCCATAGAGAAGATACTGCTGAGATTGAGATAATATTAACTTATTATTAAGACTGAAGTTACTAGTCAAGAGCAGTATCTACAAAGAGATAGTTACTCTTTCTAAGTGAGACAGATGACCATGTAATTTATTTTAGAAATTTAGTGATCAATATAGCATATCACTAACGATTCATCATTCTAAAGATCCCTGAAGCCTATTATGCATTATTAAATAGAGGTATGGAAGTGCTGTGATATTCTATTGAACCAAAAACAAATTATTATCATTCTTATTCATTTATGGGGACATTAAGTTAGGCTGTGCAGTGTTAAAGATATGACTTAGAGTATGAAAAAACAACCGCCTTAGACAGGACATAGATCAACTAAAAAATAGGCACAATGTAGCAATGACAGAGCAGTGTCATTAGCAACCATGTGTATTTGTGTATGAACTGAAAAGGGTCAGAATGCTCATAGTCCTTCTTTCATACTTAAAATGAAATCTTCCTTTAAAAGCCATTCATGAACCAGCCTATGTGTACAGACTTATTTGTAAATGCTATCAACTAAATAAAGGTTGTCCTTTTAAATCGAATGAGTGGGACCCTCTCAGTTCCTGAGAAATTTTAAAAATTTCTTATAGTAAGTGATGATGACACCACCATAATATCTTTTATTCCATTCTGCATAACAATTAATAAAATGATTATGGAGACCTGAGAAGGTTATAGTATACAGTACAAGTACAGTATGCAACATTCTAAAAGTCCTTGCTGCTTTGTTGAGTATAGTATTATTGATTGTTATTTTATTTTTCCATCCATCCATTTTCCAACCCGTTGAATCCGAACACAGGGTTACGGGGGTCTGCTGGAGCCAATCCCAGCCAATACAGGGCACAAGGCAGGAACCAATCCGGGCAGGCGCCAGCCCACCAGGAACACACACAGCACAAGTTAGAACCACCAATCCACCTAACCTGCAGGTCTTTGAGGAAACCAGAGTACTCAGCAGAAACCCATGCAGACACAGGGGAGAACATGCAAACTCCTCGAGGGAGGACCGGAAGTGAACCCGGGTCTCCTAACTCTGAGGCAGCAGCCTACCACTGCCACCGTACACCCTTTATAGGTTTTATTAAAATCAAATAACATTTCCATACAAATAACTCAAGTTTTACAAAAATAGGGTTGAAACAAATCAACCACCATCAGTGAGAAAGAGAGCTAGGCCAGTAGAGTAAAACTATAAGCCAGTAAAAATAAGTAAATCACAATAGCATTGTACTTAAAAGATTTAATCGTAGGCAAGAAATTGTTATCTACAAAGAAACAATCAATTCTTGAGTAGTAATGATGCACTGGTGAGTAGAAGGAATATGCTCTTGAGCTTGGGTTCAGAAATCTCCAGGTGTTGTGATGTTTGATTTTGCATATAACTTGATAAATATTTTATGCCTTTATTTGTAATTTAGGCAAAGCATTGTAATTTAGTGTTTACCCCCAACACCACACTTTTTACGACTGAGTCTCTTTTCCAATTTTTCCAGGAGTTATTAACATGAAGCCTATTGTTACGTTGCACATATAATTATAAGGATTAAAGGATAGATTAGAGATAGCTTGCTGTCTATCCTCTCCTTCCTAGTCTCCCGGTTGAGGCTGGACTGCACTTCACAAAGTCCCAGTCCTCGGACACACCTAGAGACAGAGCCGTCTTAAACAAAACAAGCTCCCCACAGCGGTGCATGAGAAATAAAACTGAGATATCTATGCCAACACAATCCAAATAGTATAAGCATAAATATAATCTTCAACAATCTTGAGATAGTAAGATTAGAAACCCAGAGAATGGTGTTAAAAAGTGGTCCTGGATAAGAATAGAAAACCTAATACAATAATAACAATAACAATAAACCAAGCGCACAATAAAACTCCTAGGTTTAGAGGTATTTGATCCCCATATGCGGTAAGCTGCTGCTATCTTGGTGTCTGATTTGAAGTCCCTCTCAATTATTTTAGTTCAGCTACAAATTTCACTGGGTTTAGACTTTCATCATTCTTAGGGAGTCCTTTAATTCCAATATTATTCCTTCTGCATCCATCTTCCAGTGCAACAAGTCTGTCTACATGTTTTTTGCATTCAGAATTTGCAGCTGTTGCATTTCTGTCAGTGGTAGATGCCAGATGTTTGGTTGTTTCAATTTGAATCATGAATGTTTGCTTAAAGTCTTCCGACTGAGCGCAAGTGCTCTTAGATTATTCTTTATATATATATATATATATATATATTAACTTAGATGCATTTTTCTGAATTTGTTCCTCAATTGTTTCTAGCATACCTTTAAAGGCTGCCTCAAAGCAATTATTTACATGTTTGATTGTTATTTTATAATAATTATTTCCATCAAGAGAGACTTCTAGTAAGAAATATCCTCTATATTCTACACAATAAAAACCCCAAATGGGAATTGACCAGTTTTATATAATTAAATATAAACATGTTACATACTTGATTAAGTAAAAATATGATAAAATGATTAACTCTTTTATTAATAACTAGCAAAATACCGCCTATGGGAGAAGTAGTGTGTTAAAGAAGTAATGAAAAGAAAAGGAAACATTTTGAAAATAACAGAACATGATTGTCAATGTGATGTTCTGTCACTGTATGAGTAGTTGCTGTCATATATATATATATATAACATATATATATATATATATACATATATATATATATATATACACATATATATATATATAATACATATATATATATATACACATATATATATATATATATATATATATATATATATATATATATATATATATATATAATATATATATATATATATATATACACATATATATATATATAATATATATACACATATATAATATATATATATATATATATATATATATATATATATATATATATAATATATATATACTGTATAACTCCTGTAGCCACAGTAAAGTCCTTTACTATGAATAGACAAACCAGGGTGACAAGTTCCTTTCTACTGCAGCACTGCATTAATATAAAAACATCAATAACTCATAAACTTGCAATTATTTAGGAAAATTGAACATTTTACTAACCAAAATTTGGATTATTTGTAAACAAAATCCATCCTCCTCTCTTTCCTCAAAACAGTTCAATTACTCTGTAATGGATTATCTGTGCGCTTCGGTTTCATCAAGTCCTTTCTCAGCCATCAAGCCAATGCTGAAGTCAACCTGCCTTGTGTATTTCTGGCATAAGTTTTAATTTGCTTTTGGGCTGAAAAAGTCCATTCGACAGAAGCATTGTACAGGGAATGGTCACCGGGAAATATACCAATGTGAACAGCCCCCCATGCTTTCATTCAGATTTTTCTGATGAAGGAAGTCAAGGAGATCAGTGGGGGATTTTCCTGCAAAATCATCCATGGCATACATTGCAGTCAGTTCTGTTTTTGCCAAGACAGATCAAAAGCTCCGTGGCTCTTGTGTTAAAGTGGAGAAGGCTGCATGTGTGAAATTTTTCTTGTATTCCAGAAACTTCTGGGGCTCGAGGGCGTGACAAACATCAGGTTTTCGTGGTCTTGAAATCTGGTCTGTGTCTGGCAGAAATTATTGTCCAGAATCCTGCCATGGAGTTACGTAGTGTGCTGAGGAGCGCTTAGAACTTGCGGTGCGTTCAGTGGCCTCATAGAGTTCCTCATATCGGCTTCTATTCAATCAATGGGTCTGAATGCGGTGCGTCGTACACCCTAGAGGGCCCTACTGACACCAACTCAAAATCTGATTGGTTGAAGCAACAGGTTAAACAACATTTATTCTTGTTAGAGTGCCTGCACAACGGATTGTGAAGGCCTGTCTGCCTGGAAACAAATGATGGCTGAAATGTGATTGGTTAAATACTTTAATACTAAGATACATGCCTGGAAGCATCCTGACCATCGGAAAAGCTATGAAAGGAAGTGGACAGACTATTTGGAATTATTTAATAAGTATTCATGGACAAAATATAATTAACATCAGTTTGTGATTCAGATATTTTTACTTATGAATATGCTAAGCACAGTCCTTGACCTCGCGAATATTTACCTTATATGGGCAGGCACTCAATTACGTGGGAGGCATGATGATCGACCGCTTAACTAGCCCTAATATGGCCAGCGAGCTGCAGTCTATTACAGTATATGGACGAAAATAGGTTACAGTTATGACCATTACGTGTAGAATTTCAAAATGAAACCTGCCCAACTTTTGTAAGGAAGCTGTAAGGAATGAGCCTGCCAAATTTCAGCCTTCTACCTACACGGGAAGTTGGAGAATTAGTGATGAGTCAGTCAGTGAGTCAGTCAGTGAGTGAGTGAGTCAGTCAGTCAGTCAGTGAGTGCTTTGCCTTTTATTAGTATAGATGATTTGTTTTCCATAATTAGCTTATTAATGTTAACACCCTAAAATCTGTCTTTGGTCACTTGAGACACCTTCACTTCTACATATGTGCTTTTATATTATTTTATTGTAATGTTGGGTAATATTTGCATTTAACACTGTCAAGCACACATGCACCACAAATGCTGAAATTACAGAACAGTGCATAGACACAACACTGGCCAGACTCTCAGTCTGCACTTTGTTTGAGAGTGAAGTTAGTAGCAAGATATCTTCAAAAGCTATCCCAGGGCTTACTTATTGCACTGATCAAAAAAACATACAAAAGTTCCAGAATTTAAAAAATTAACAATCATACTCAATATACATCAGAATATAAATGATTTTCAACAGGAAATGAAGAAGGAAGGGCCCTTTGACATAAATGGTTTGAGCACTTGGAGAATAATCTTTAAGACAACCTTGAAAAATAGGTACTATACTGAGAAAAAAATGGTGACTGAAATGAAACAATTTATGAATTAAATTAGTTAAATGAAAATAGAACTTAATATTCTTGGTGCTGAAGTTGATGATCTGAAAGATTATGTTAACATCTTCTGTTGAAAATCTGAAACATATAGTATTATGGTTCTACAGATGAAATGGTAATGGTCCTGGAAAATAAATGTAAATCCCTTTGAAATAAAAAACAGAATTAGAAGTTATTGCAAGTATGAAAATCTTTATTTTCTTGATATCCTGGATAGGTTAAAGACTGCATTTGTTAGCCCCACCAGATTTATGTCTGACTTTTTTATTAAATATTTTTGATGATGTTATCACTGAAAAAGCAAAAGCTGAAACAGCTTATTGCCTTCCTGGCAAGCATTCGCCATAAGCTTTCATTGTCAAATTAAAAAAAAACAACAGGATAAAGAAAAAGTGTTATTCCATATTACAGTAAAGAGAAGCGAGTAATCCTTTTTTGAGAATAATGGAATTCATATACCTTTTGTATCAACCGCTTACAAGAGGTCCTCTTATACTTTGATTAAGTAAAAGCAACATACAGCATCAGATATGGCTTGTTTCTTCCCTCCTAAACTGAAAGCTCTGCATGTTCAGTAAACTAGAATGGACTGGGAATAGATTTACTGCTAAAAGCTTTCAAGATTTTAAGTAACATACAATTTTTAATATTAACATTAGTTTGAATATCCTAAACTAGTTTTGTACAAAGTATTACCTAAACTAAAACCAGTCAAGGCACAGGGTTTTTTAAAAAAAGTGATCAGGTGGAATGATAAAAGACCACATTATGCCATACAATCAAAAGATAAGTTTTCCTCTGTTTTCTCCTGCATCTTTTGGGTTTTCATACAGTTCTAAGAAAAGAATGGCATGATGTTCTTTCAGGCCAATGGTGGGCTTATGCCCGGGGAGTCCATCACCAAATATTCCCACATATGGTGATGTTAGCCCCCCTCTGGCCTGGGGAAAAACTTTGGGCCAGGTGGGAAACCCCGGGCCCCATCCAATAATTTAACATGCATATTTTAATGCAAATAGCTTTTTTTAGATGCAGCAATGCAAATTAAAAAATTAATAAACATTTGTTAAGATAACAAATATTTGTCTATTTTAAAGTATGTAAATTTTATTTTGTCAAAAAGCAATATTTCCCTCTACAGTTATCTAAATTTTGTTGGGGGTTTTATCAAAAGTTAACTGGTTTTGAACAGTGTATCTAAATTTCTGTAAAAAAAACTGTAGTTTACAAATTTTGGTAGGGTTGAACATTGACTAAGAGAGGTACATGAATTTTTGGGGATTTAAATGCTTTTTTGTATAAGTATTGCCCCTTCCCAAAATTTAGCTCACATAGTCTATTGATATGGTACGTTTTTTTTTTTAAAAAAAGGGGACATGGTATTAAATCTAGAAAAACAATGTAAAAATTTTTTATTTGTATAAAACTATTATGGTCTATTATCACTTAAGTAATTTTTGCTGTTTTCGGGTGTTTTCACAATGATTAATGTAAATTTTACTTATGGAAACTAAGTTGTACATGTTGTTGGATCACACTGTGCTGTTTGGCATCCCCAGAGCATGGGTCATTGATGAAAAAGATTAGAATGGATTTTTTTGTTTTGAAGGTTGTGCATATTCCTTTCAATCCTTTTTGAAGAATAGTACTAATTGGGAGAATATTATAATTGAAAACAACACTAAGCGGGTTTTAAGTTTTTTTACTAAAAAGTAAAAATTTAGAAATGCTGCTTTGTTGGGTTTCCCCTGGTTTCTCTAGAGAGAATTCCCTTTTTATTGACTATTCATTAAAATGAGTCAGTTGGTTTACAGATCTTTTCATGGACTCAAAGATTAAAAGTTCTAACACATTTAAGTTCAACTACCAGACATAAAACCCCACATCTGCATTGTTGAAATCCAATCTTCTCATCCTGGATCTTAATTTAATCTCAAACGCAATTGAAAATGATATTACATTACCTATAACTACAAAATAATTAATTTTTTTTCACATGGAAATGCCCCAGCTTCTTTAGAAGAATGCCAACATTTGCAAAAATTTTTTTCTATTAGTCTATTGTAGGAAAGGGAAAGGGGTTTAGACTGGTTTAAAAATTTAAAATCTTCTTTTTTTTGAATGGGATTGATCGTATTTCGTTGTACTGACTGTTTCCCTTTTTTATAGCAATGTATGTTTGTGTTGTCAAGGATTTGAACATGCCCAAAGGGGTTGAGGGTCTTCCAAAACAACCCCTAAACCAGGCCTAGATCCTCACTTTGAAGCCCAGTAGAGAATCAGTCTAGACCAGCTTATCCCGGGAAACTACCTGCAGTATTCAGTTAGACAAACTGGCTTAGCAGTTCAAAACATAAAACAATTACAAAAATTTATGAAAATGCACACAACAAAGAGGTTTTGTAACCCCTTAGCGTGTGCATAAAATACTTTTCTTGAGAATAATGATTTAGTTTTCTTGTTACAGGACAAAATATCTCTGTTTACAGCCTGCTATAGTATATCAGGTGTTCTGTAGTTCCTTGGTTATTTTACTGTGTAGTTTGTTAATGCTTCTTCCTTAATTTCTGAAAAAAAAAACACCACGAAAACTAAATTTTACACATATTGGTTTATTATTCTGTGCTGACTATCTCATTACACTGTTTGCTTTGGCATTGGATAGTTTAGTTGATTTTCATTTTGAAGCATATTATTGTATACATTTTTGGAAATTACAATGTAAGTCTGTCCCCTGTGACCCTGTAGTTAGGATGTGGGGTTGGATAATGGTTGGATAATGGATAGATGGACAATGTAAGTCTGTATTACTTTGTTATAGGTAGGTTGGCATGGTGATGCAGTGGTTAGTGTGAGTGCATCATAGCTTGAGGGGACTGGTTTGAACTCCTGTCTTAATCGTTGTTTGTTTGGTGTCTACATGTTCTCCCTCTATCAATATTGGTTTTCCAATGGTTTCCTTCCCATTTTAAAGGCGTGTATGGTAGGCCAGTTGGCTCAGTGTAAATTAGTTGAGGTTTGAGTCAATGTGCCTGAAATGCCCTTGTTCCTTCCTTGTGCCTAATGCTGCTAACTTGGCGTCCAGGTTCTCTATGTCATTGAACTGGAATAAGGATGTTCAGATAATGGGTTTAAAGAAATTACAGCTAGGTAAGCACAGATTGTGATTACTACCCAATTATTAATTTTATACATGTAATAACTGGATACTAGACTATGAGAGAAAAAAGAATAATCAGAAGGGAAATTTTAGTATTGTCCATAAAGCCAAAACAGGATTGACTAGATACAGCCACTGATATGTGATTATGCATTTGGGGACATCCTGCATGGCACAGCAGATTTGTCTAGGATTCAGAGAAAACTGGTGACGGAAATACAAAGATGTCTGTCATCAGTTCTCATTTGTTTGTTTTTACATTACACTGACACAGCTATTCTCAGCTTACCCAGAACTGAAAAGTGTCATTGTATATTTAAAAGCATGTTTCTCTACCACATCAGGCTTTGTTTTTCACAAACAAACAAAAAATAATGCTTTATTAAGAAACAGAAAGGGTGATTTTTTTAAGATATGGAGAATTCAGTTTAACTGTGTGCTTAAAACAGTAAAGTATTCTATTTAAAGTATTAACACAATATACAACCGTTGATAATGCATACAAAATCAGTCAATCAATCAAGATAATCTGTACACTACAGTAGTCATTGTCTTAAATAATACATTTCAAATTGAGCATGCCTTTTGATTCCTGAAAAAATATCTTGAGGAATAACATTACACAAGAAAATAGTTTACTCATAATTGTTTTACTGAAATTCAAAACAAATTTCAAGTTTCACTGAGCTCCCAAAGTGTTTCAATGCTGCAGTAAGCAGATGAGTACTAATCTAAGCCTGACCACTATCTGTGTGGGTTTCATGTTCATGTATGATATTCCTACTGGTACCTGTTGTTTGTCTGGCCTCAAAGCATAGTGACTCTTAACTGGCCTGATGTGAATGAGTGTACCATGCATAGGACTTGGCATGTTTGGCTTTCATTGATAGGATAGACTCTTATCTCCCTGCAACCCTGAATTGAAGAACTGGTTGTATAAAATGAATACATAGCCCCAGTCACAAGCAAGCACTTAGACATGCTGCTGTTGAGGAGTAAATGATCAACTTTTATTGCTATACTACACAGTTGCTAAAAATGTGTCTTCATTTTATTAAGTATAAAGTGTTTTGGTAGTTGAAATGTGTTTTACATCAAGGGTTAAATGATGTGCTCAAGTGTGTTTTGTGAAGCATACTTTGTGAAGACTTTTGATGCAGTTGAAATGGTATTGAGGTAAGGCTGACAACAGTTGTAAAACTGCAGAGCGATTCTCATATTTGTTCTGCTTAATGCTATTGGTGCGGGTCTTTCATAATATCTACTCTATATGTATATAAAATCTTAAGCCTAAAAGTGCATCGTTTGTGTTTTTATGTCTCATTTTTGTCACGCTTTAAATGGGCTTATTTTAAAACCTACATATATATGTTTAGTATCATTTTTTTCAGAATTTATTGAACTTTAATGTGATGTTGTTAGATTTTCAGATTCCTATTCTGTTTTAGGGTGGCACGGTGGCTCAGTGGTAGCGCTGCTGCCTCGCAGTTAGGAGACCCCAGGTCCTCCCTGCGTGGAGTTTGCAGGTTCTCTGCGTGGGTTTCCTCCCACAGTCCAAAGACATGCAGGTTAGGTGGATTGACGATTCTAAATTGGCTTGGTGTTTGTGTGTGTCCTGCGGTGGGTGGGCACCATGCCCAGGATTGGATTCCTGCCTTGTTGGCTGGGATTGGCTACAGCAGACCCCCGTGACCCTGTGTTTGGATTCAGCGGGTTGGAAAATGGATGGATGGATTCTGTTTTAAATTATAAACTAAACAATATCAAGAATTCCGTCCAGCGAGATGGGACTTTATGCCAAAAGATTTAACCAAACCTGGGGCGGAAATAAAAGACAAAGAGTAGGACAGCTGCTGTACAGGCTTTAGATGTTAAGGCTGCGAGATGCAGATCACCACGGCATGGTAGCAGCAAGCCAGCAGCTGATAGAGGAAAGAGGAGGTAAAAAACTGTATTTGTTTTCTATTGTATCACCATTTAAAATAGGGTTTCGGATGAACGACCACGTCTTCTTGAGGGTGTGTTTAGCCCCTCTTCACAATGTGGCGGCAGAGGCGTGAAGTGGCTGGCGAGCAAAGCGAGCAGGGGCAACCCCAGTATATATTGTGAGCTGGTGGCAGATTGCACCCCAACAGGTTAAAAAAGGCGCTGAAAGACTACCTTCACATTGCTCCTTTGCTTGCTGGGTTGATTTATCGTGCAATCCACGTAGTACTTCGCAGACTTGAAAGTCTGAACAGCTCCTGTCAGTTTTAGATTGATTATCTGTTTTTCTCTCTCTCTGACCTTGCCTGCTCCGGGCCACACTCAATACGTGCTCTATGTAAGAAGCTCAGGCAGAATATATTTTCTGGAAGGTTGGCATCCTTCAACATCTGCAGTAGATCCCAGATGTTCAAAACGTTTGTGGCGAGTGCCCTTTTTCCCGGGTGGTGTGCGGGGGTGGCAGCATAAAGATAAAAGGGCCCCCCCCGCCTGGACAAACTTGTTAAAAAGGCAGGCTCTATTTGGGGAAGTTGGACAGTTTAACATCTGTGGGGGAAGGGGGGCATTTAAACAAACTCCTTCAATCAGAAGAATCCACTGCATCCATTAAAATGTCATCTCCCGACGAGGTACTTTGACAGACTTTTGTCACTGTCCCGTTCCACTGACAGACTAAAAGTGTTCCTCCCCCCACTTCGACTCTTCAATTCCACCGGGGGTAAATACTTTTTTTTATTTTAATTCTTTTCATTTTATTACTATTTAATTTAATATTGTTTCTTTGCAGTATACCTGCTGGATTATGTGATTTCCCCTTGGGTTAATAAAAAAAATTTTTTTTTTTTTCTATCTATCTATCTATCTTTGAAAAGGGGGGACATGTTTTCATTCTTTTTTTAATTGTGAGACAGAACTGTCATCTCTGTCTTTCCAAAATACATTCAAACTTCTGAAAGAACATGTTTGTTTCGTGTTTGAGTAAGTTCCTGTCTCTACAACCTCCTGTGTTTCTGTGCAAATCTGACCAAAATATAAAAGTTAATGTATGTCATGTCTTGTTTGTATTTCCCCATCACTTCAAATGACGGGGGATTTTCATAAAACTTGGTAAATGTTTCTCATTGGTCAACTAAAATACTGTAGGGTGTAATCAACCCCCATAATCCCCACCCACCCCCCCTTCTGGGTAGGGTGGGAGGGGTCTTCGTCCTGTTCTTTTATCATCCAGTTGTGGAATCCCAAGGGGGGTGAACTGGGGTGACTCCAGCATTCTTTATGTCGGCCCCCACCACACCCTTGTTGCTTTTAAATTAAATGGGGTTGGGCCCGGTTTCCCAAAAATTCAACTGGATGCATACATACAAGACCACAAGACAAGCACTTTGTGAGTCTTCATTGTTAATTTATTTTCATTTTAAAGTTGTTTTTAAAATTAATTTTTTTCTCAAACAATTTAAAAAAAAAATAACTATTTTCCTCCGAACGTTTCGCTAGTTGTTTTAAAAATCAAAATACTGATCACATTGCATGTTAGCTCTTCCAGAACACAGGTAGGCCAGCTACTCCATATAGAATACTTACTTAAGATAAAATATATGATAATGAGACAGCACTCATATAATTTTTTTTGAAATATTTGCTTATATTTCAGATATGTGGGAAAAATTGTCAAAAAGTCCTCACAAGCAAAAAAAAACTTTTTTTGTTAAAATAACTAACTACAAATGAGCAAAAATTCCTTCCTAATATATTAACTTTCAAATAAATACATTGTAGCATCTTTTCCAGGTTCCCAAAATCAAGCAGCTACTGCTGAGCTGGTAAGGCAGGTTCCGGCATAAGTCAAACACATACAAGAAAATTATCAGTCCATTAAAGTTTCTTTTAAAAAGGTTTATTGAAAATGAAAGCAAAACAGTTCACAGTTTTCAATAGAGAAAAAAGTTACTACACACACATACAAAATAAAAAATTCAAATGTTTCTTCTACAAACTTAGTTTTTTCTTGTTAAACCAGTTACTTTCTATACTTATAGGCTGTATTATTGTTAAAGAAATAATTACAATATTCTATTTCAACATAGTTTGTGGGGGTTATATTAGAATCTCCCATAGACTATGCATTAATATATAGGCAAACATTTTAAAATACTTCTATCAATTTAACATTACCTTACTAACTAGCAAATGGCTCTTACATATAGTTTACTTGTTTGTTTAAGACAAGCATGGCAATCGTAAGTGTAAAATGTAAGGTTAACTCCAGCCCTTGTGTGATATGATGAGTAAATGACTAGTTGATTCTCAAAACACCATTCATTTCACAGTTGTGACCTACTGAAAGTAGAGCTGCTAAAAGACCCAACAACACTGATGTGAGATTGTTTACAAATTTGAGGGTTGATGGATGTTTCGATTCTTTATGAGTATGAATGTGACTTTGGATCATTATACTGTATGTACATTTTGATGTTTAGTTACTTTACAAAATGAAAACATTAAAGTGACATCAAAATGACAATTAAACAAGTGACAGAGTATATTGAGGTTATGTTCCCAATCGTCTACAGAAGCTGCTATTGGAGACATGCCTACAGTGCCTGGTTAATAATTCCCATCAGGAGGGTGTACTTAATAAATCAAATGATTAATTTTACATCTGTTTTATATAAGTTTAACTTATCTGTTCATCTCTCAACATTGAATGATACTTTGAACTTATTTTACATGGCTTTTTGAGATTTTTTTGCATACTGTTTAGACTAAAGTGGAGGTGGTTTTTGTTAGATAATATTCATGTAACTGGTTTTTTTTTTTTTGCTATGTTTTATTGTAACTTTGTACTCTTAGTGTTTTTTTTTTTCTAATTTTAGCTAACATTTCTTATATCCTGCAGAGAAAAAAGGAAAGATTAAGTTTTTGTTACCAAGTTTTGTCTTTTCATGAAAAATGTAATGCCAAATATCCCTTTTTTGTTATAATTTTATGCTATTCTATGCACACGTCACGTATTATTGTGAATATCCCTACGGTTCATTTACATCAACACAGAATTCAAAATATTTCTGCTGGCAGCCTGTAGTAGAACTAAAAGGTAATTGGTTTTTGTTCTAGTTTTTCAAGGTGGGTGTCACACTGCAAAAAAGGTTGAGAAAAATTGCTTTAGCCAGACAGCAAACTCTTCCACATCATACCATTTGAAATGTTAATAATTAAGAAAAAGCTCATTAGGAAATGAAACAGACATGACTAATATTATTTCAGGATATATTTTTGTGCCTGAAAGGAAGCTTAAGACATTGATATGTCTAAGCAATACATTTCTATGGTCTGTGTTTCTAAAGAACAAAGTCAAAACTGATAGCACCATAATATTTGTTAAAAATTAAAATGTTAAATACTATGAAAAAGCCTTTAGTCTGTGCTGAAAAAAATGTACCTTAGCTAGTCAGTTAGTTAGCTGTATTACAGGAAAGTAATCACAATAAATGGCTTTAATGTTTACTCAAACGCTCAAATTACCATGATTAGAGAAGGTTTTCTACCTTTTGGTGTTAATTGATTTCTTCAAATTGTAAATTGTGAATTACTGTTGATCAACTTTATGATGAATTTGCAGCTACAATGAGAACTACAAAGAGCTAGAATTACAAGACACATAATTACTTCAAAATGTATTACATTATATACAGGTTTGTGTATACCCTCAGCAATTAGGCTATTTAATGAGAAAATGTAACTATCTGCTTAAACTATGGACAGTTGTGACAAGATAATGACTAAGTTGTGCGATGATTTAGTAAAACTAAAGTTTAAACCTTCTGAAAAAGACAGAATATTGCTGTAGTCTGTATAATTCCACCAACTAAAAACATTTTATGCTTAAAAGATAAACAGTTATCATCTATCCACTCTTTTAACTCATTGACACAATCAATAACGGACTCTATAGGAGAAGTGTCATTTGGTGGCTGAGTATATCTGCATATGAGTGAAAAAGATTACTATTTTATTTACCAATATCTCCCAGTAGCAGGTTAATAGCGCCAAAAGTCATGCTTAAATCAAAAAACATAAATGAAGAATTTACTTCATTAACAGATAGTAAACATGACAGTAAATAATGATGTATTGATAATGTTAACAATGTGTACTGCCACAACATTGATTGAACTTTTCAGGGGTTTTGGTTAAATTCTGTCCAAGAAACAAGTAGTAGGATAGTTGGTCTCATCCGCTGAGAGATGGACGTCTGAGAATTCGCCCACTGGCAGCGTGTTATTTAGATTTTTTTTATTATCTACCCAAAATATCCTGTATTTAGTGAATCATAGAGGATTTAATTACAAGTATATTAGGGCTAGAGCTGTTGGTATCTTATATATAAACGTCTAAGTGTGGAAGTGTGTGTGTCTGTCTGTCTTTCTGGCCTGGAAGTGCGAGGCTACAGTATGAAGCTCAAAGAGCCAGTAAGACAGCCCCAAGTTAACGAGTCAGAAGAAGAAAGAAATATGAGGCTACAGCATGAAGTTGAAAGAAAATGACTCCGTCACCAAAGATGAAAAGAAAAAGGAAAGATGAACAAGAGAGAAACTCGCTTAGCCGGTGATAGACTAGGGGGGCAAGCATGTCTGCAAAACCAAACCGCTGACTCTACATTTCAATTTTTTTTCTGACAATTTCAATAATTTTTGGAGCCTGGGGTTTGTACAGCACAGGCTTACATGGCTAGTTTTTAATATACAGTATATAAAAGAGTTAGATAGAAATATAAGTAACAAGCTGGTTAAGTTTGCAGAAGATACTAAGCTAGATAGATAATCTAGAATCTGTTGAATCATTACAGAGGGAATTGGACAGCATACAGGCTTGGGCAGATTTGTGGCAGATGATATTTAATGTAAGTAAATGTAGTATTACATATAGGAAGTAAAAATGTTGAGTAAAAGGAAGTAAAAATGTTTAGTTTGAATACACAATGGGAGGTCTAAAAATCAAAAGTACACCTTATGAGAAAGATTTAAGAGTCACAGTGGATTTTACACTGCAAACTACCAGACAGTGTTCAGAAAGCCATTAAGAAGGCCAACACAATGTTAGGTTATATAGCATGATGTATAGAGTACAAGTCTAAGGAGAATATGATCAAACATTATAATGCAATGCGGGGACCTCATCTGGAGTACTGCATACAATTTTGTTTTCAGGGCTACAAAAAGACATAGCAGCTATGAAAAAAGTCCAGAAAGGAGTGACTATGCTGATTCCAGGGCTAATGGGGATGAATTATGAGGAAAGATTAGAAGGGCTGACCCTTTCCAGTTGAAGCATAAGAAGATTAAGAGGAGACATGATTGAAGTGTTTAAAATTACAAAGGAAATTAGTTCAGTTGATTGAGTCTGTTATTGTAAAATG
The DNA here is from genome assembly GCF_016835505.1 of Polypterus senegalus. NCBI lineage: Eukaryota > Metazoa > Chordata > Cladistia > Polypteriformes > Polypteridae > Polypterus > Polypterus senegalus. Next base: position 17,475 of record NW_024384922.1, read on the forward strand.
ATCATCAAGAACACTGGGACACAATTGGAAACTTGTTAAGGGTAAATGTTTCACAAACATTAGGAAGTTTGTCTTTATACAGAGAACCATAGACACATGGGATAAGCTACCAAGTAGTGTGGTAGACAATAAAACTTTAGGGACTTGATGTCATTTTAGAAGAATTAAGTGAATATGACTGGTGAGCTTTGTTGGGCTAAATGGCTTGTTCCCATCTAGACTGTCCTAATGTTCAAATGTTCTTTCCAGGGAGGCATTGTGACATTCAGCTACTCTTTTGCATCATGAATCAGGCCATAATTGGAAGTTAATGATTGGTCCTTTACCATTCAAAGCACAGCTATCTGATTTAGCATTATTTACAGTGCAGCTCTATATTTCCTACCAACTGACCACTAGCCCACACAAAATTCTGTTTTCTACTGGGTCATTCAATGCATACATACATATACAAAGATTTCAAGTGTAATCAGTTGAAATGCAATAAATTACCTAAAATGGTGAACAGGTAAGCAGTCAACTGCCAGAGGTTTAAATTTAAGGTTTAGGTTTAGCAAAAATTGTTAACAAAGGAAATGACAGAATATTACAAATGGGCCTTCTTTAGGTTACAGCCTACTTATGGTCTACAGCAAGCAAAGTAAATTAAGCCTTTGAAAGTCGAAGCAAACAATTTGTACAGGTGTTCCAACATGTGTTGATTACTTAAAAACCCTTTGTCTGTCTTAAAGCAAAGTTGGAATTGACTGTGTTACTCTACCCTAACCCTCTGAAGTCCTACAATGGTGGACAATTTACATTGTAGAAAGTTGTAAATTCCTGTGATAATGGCAAGAAAATAGCAATTAACAAATTATATAAGACAGGGCATTATTACCCTTAAAAGTGTAGGCCTTTCATTTAGTGAAACTGCAAAAAATCAAAGTGTCAGTGAGTACGGTGTCTGACACAACCGAAGGCAATCATAATCTAGAAGAAACTCTGATAAGAAGAGATCTGGCAGACCCAAAGTCAAAACACAATCAGAGGACAAGTTTGTAAGGTCACTATCTTGCATGATTGATGCCTCACAACAACAGCTTATAGCACTTCTTAACAGTGGTGGAAAATCATATCTTAGTTTCTGCTGTGAAGAGGAGATTTTTGTGATGCAGGTTTGACAGGGTGAGTGGCAGTAAGAAAGTCATTTCTTTAATGACAAAATAAGAAAGTGAGGCATGCCTGGTCCATGAAAGTCCTGTGGACTACTGAAGATTTGAAAAAAAGTCTTATGGACCAATCAATCACAGTTTGAAATTTTTGCTTCATCATGCATAGTGTTTGTATGCCATTGAGTAGGGTGAAAGGATGGTGCCTCAGTGTTTGACACCAGCTGATAAACATGAAGGAGGGAGTGTGATGATCTGGGTTTCTTTTGCTGGAGACTGAATCATTTTCTGCATGAAAAGGGTTACCACAGAATTTTGCAGCACCACACAATACCTCCTGCTCTGCATCCTGTAGGTCAGGGGTTCATGCTACAGCAAGACAATGACCCAAAACATACCTCCAGGCTATTCCAGAACTAGACTGGCCAGTAAAGTCTCAGACTTAAACCACATTGAGTTATCAGAGATGAACTGGACAGAAAGAAGATAGAAAGGAAAGCAACCTACAAATTGCAACACAATTGTGAGAACTATTGCAGTATTGTGGGGAAGATATTTCTAAACAATATTTGATTTCCATTATAGAAAGAATGCCACGTGTGTGTTTTGCTGCTATATCAGCAAAAAGTGTCTACTTTAATGAGTCAAATATTTGAATACAATTTTGTACATTAATGATTGTTCAACTTATTTTTATTTGTTCTATGTGTCCATTTCTTGAAACATTAAGACATTAAACTGCATGCATTTCCCAAAAAACTGAGAAATTGAAGGGTTCTAAAACTTTTGACTACTAGTGTACAGTATATACTGTATATATATAAGTATAGTATATATATTTATATATTAATTTATATATATAGCTTACTGCATGTGTTCTAGCTGCCTAATTGTGTCATAAACGTTGTAGGTCACCTTGGATAAAGGTGTCAGCCATATAAGTAAATGTATTAACCCCTTGCAGCCTAATGTGAATGCTGTTTGCAGTCTTCCTGGACCCACTTGATTATACAGGTTGCTTTATTTTAGGCATAACACATCACATTACTTAGACTTCCTGACAAAATATTTTGCTATCACATTGCCACTGCATGAGCTTCTAAAAAGGGTGCAACATGGGCTTATACCTCTGCATGTGCTGATAAATTCCATCCCCTAAAGCAACAACTCACAACTGCACCAGATCCTTTTTATTTTTAACCCAGATAGTACTGTCATGGTTACCTTTGATGCCTCTGCCTTGGTCTTGGGAGCTGTTTTTTTTTTCACATGGAATCTGAGGTGCAAGATGCATGTGCCTTCCGAGCATTGGCGTGCCTGAACAAAATACTCTGCAGGGGAACCTGAAACTTAGGCATGTATCTCTGTTTTATGAGTGATTGCATATGCAATTGTATTACAAACCCTTCATTTTGAGGACAGAGTATCAGTCCCCCACTTCTTTCCTGTCAACATTTAAAAAAAGACAGTCACTTCAAAGGCTGTAATCAATGTATTGGACACTGATAGCTCATTTCGAACTTCTACCTGTAATTACAACTGACAATGGGCCCAGATCATCTCAGTAAAATTAACTTAAATTTCCCTAAACGATCAACGTATCAAACATTTGCAAGACAGCTCATTGAGACCCACAGAAAAATAGAGGGAGTGGAGAGATTTAATACTTAAAAATGGAATATGAGCTAATTTTGCCCCATGGTTGTAATTTTATACTGCCCTCAACTCCACTACCAGGTGATCAACACATAATTAATTTGGGGTTTGCTAGCTAAGTTAAGGATTGGTTGGGATTGTCCACTTAATCTAGATCGTCTTTCCCCAACATATCAGTGCTGATCTCACAGTGCAAGAGCCCAAGTTTCCCAGTACCCATTTTACATCAACATCTCCACCTGCAGGAATTCTCAACATTGTGTGAGAGCTGATGTCCCAGGGCTTCCAACCATCAGTTGTTTTAGGATATTTATATTTATTTTTTTTCACATTTTTTTATACTTGATTATTTGGAAGGAAGAGTTGTTAGATAACATACAGTCATTTTGTAATAATGGTGTGTGGCACAATGGTTATTGTGTTGAACTTCAAACCCTAAAGTTGTAAGTTCAAATCCTGCTACTGACACTGTATGACCCTGGGCAAATCACTTCACCTACCTGTGCTCAATTTGGCAAAGAAAAGAAATGTAACCAATTATATCTCAAATGTTGTAAGTTGCTTTGGATAAAAGCCATCAGCCAAATAAATAAATGTAAATGCTTCCATGGGAAGTGATTGTGTGTTAAGAGTGCCCCATTTTTGGTTGTTATTGTATTTTCAGACGTGAATAAAGTGTGTTTTGGCAAGTGAGAATCTGTGTACTTTTATAAATACATCACTTAACTGTCTTCTAATACTCACAACATAAAATCAATGTACAACAAATAACATGTAGAGAAAATAGCAAATTTCTACTCTATTGCCTTTGGTAATGCTAACATCCTTACCTTGTGTGTGAAGTCCAGTCATGAATAGAAGACCTAAATTAAGAATCGTGAGTGGATCCCAGCAAAATTATTAACACAGTACTATAAAAACATAAAAACACATTGTTCATTGTTGTTAGGGGCTGATGTGTTTGCTACAAGTGCTGGCCCCCCTTAGCTTTGTATTTTTTTCCATTTTTATTTTATTCTTTCATTTTTTGTGAAACATATGCCAGTAAAAACTACATATCATTGATTTTTATTTGTAATATACACAGTTGAGAACTTTGTACACTTTGGATATACTTAAATTCTTGAAAATGATATCTGGTCATAAGCAGATTGCTGTTGTAAGGTATGTTTGGTATAGTGTATAAAAAAACCTACACAGGTCAATTCACATTTACTTTGGGCTTATTTCTAAGTAGCAAAAAAAAAAACAGAAAATCTTCTCTGTTCTTTTCTTGCAAATTCAAACCCCATGGATTTTTAATATCATGAAAAGATCTAGGGAAAATGTAGGTAAACCTTTCCTGTTTCCCTATACTATTTCCATTTTGGGTTTTCGTTTTTTAAAGGACATTTTTTATTTATAACAAATGTCAATTTCTTTTTAACTATCAAAACATTCCACAAAATAGGTCAGGATAAGTAACTAAAAATGACAGAAATAAACAATTGAATTTTGTAACAGAATCCTAATGTAGTGAATTTTCAGAACGGGATGCGGGATTTTAGCCTAATATCACATTACATTGGCTTTTTGTGTTTGCACTTTGCTTGGCGTTGAAAAAATGTCTTTAAATTCCTTAATGTATTTCTTAAGGAAACATTCAATTTACACAAGTCATAGCTTGAATTTGGTGAAACAACCTGCTCATAGTAGTTGTCAAGTATTTTTAAGTTCTGTTTAAATTGCTTTTTGATTGCTCTCAAACAAATGAGCTTCAAAGTACTTCTGCTAAAGCCCTTGAAACTCACGTCTGCTGTAATGTATTTCCCCCCAGTTCTGTAGTTGGAAGCATAAAGAATCCATTTTTTTACCTTTAGGCAAAGTTAGGTCATTCCGCTATTTGGATGCAAATCAGTTTAGGGGAAAAAGGGTAAAGCCAGGGTTCACTTTATTATGCCTGTGCATGTAATGTGTTGTTGAAATCTCCCCACAATTTTTTTGGGTTTGGCAAAATCAAAGGAAGAGGAAACTTGTTTTATCAACTGGTTTGTACGGGAAAGATTCATACCTCGTCTGATGTAGCTGGGATGAAATTTGGTGCCTCTAAATCTGTGGTCATTTTTTTCTCCTGCTTCTCTAGTTTTGGGGATCTTTGGTTTAGCTGATGCCATCTGGTTTTCCCCCTATGGGAAATGTCAAATCATGGCCCATTTGGGAGATGATTCAGAAGGATATATAGTAGGTTATACCCTCAGATGGCCGGGAGCATCAGGGACTTCCGTGAGGTGAGGAAGAGTTTTTTAGAAGTTGTTTGCTTCTGGATTTACATT
>NW_024384923.1:0-11162 GCF_016835505.1 Polypterus senegalus
GAAAGGGGGGGAAACCCAATGGTCACTCTATCAGAGCTCAGAGGTCCCAGCGAGAGGAGAACCTTCCAAAAGGACAACCATCTCTGCAGCAATCCACCAATCAGGCCTGTATGGTAGGGGCCAGCGGAAGCCACCTTGTAAAAGGCACATGGCAGCCGCCTGGGTTTGCAAAGCACCTGAAGGACTCTCAGACCAGAAAAAAATTCTCTAGTCTGATGAGACAAAATGAACTCTTGGTATGAATCCCGGCGTCACATTCATGGAAACCAGGACCGCCATCCCAGGCAACCATCCCTACAGTGACCATGGTGGTGGCAGCATCTGCTGGGGGGATTTTTTTTCAGCATCAGGAACTGGGAGACTAATCAGGATAAAGGGAAAGATGGCTCAGCAATGAAGGGACATCCTGGATGAAAATCTGCTCCAGGGGCTCTTGACCTCAGACTGGGGTGAGGTTCATCTTTCAACAGGACAACGACCTAAGCACAACCCAAGGGATATCAAAGGAGTGGTTTCCCAGGACAACTCTGTGAATGTCCTGAGTGGCCCAGCCGGGCCCCTTTGACTTGAATCTGCTTGAACATCTCTGAAGAAAATTTTGGCTGTGCACCGCACTTCCCATCAACCTGATGGAGCTTGAGAGGTGCTCAAAGAGGAATGGCGAAACTGGCAATAGGTGTCCCAAGCTTTGGGAATTATATTCAAAAAGACTTGAGGCTGTAATTGTGCAAAGGTACATCACAAGTATTGAGCAAAGGCTGTAATACTTATGTAAATGTGATTTCAGTTTTTATTTTAAAAAATTTTTAAAACCTAAAGTAAACTTTTCAAGTTGTCATTATGGGGTTGTGTGTAGAATTCTGAGGAAAAAATGAATTTAATCAATTTTGGAATAAGGCTATAAATTAACAAAATGTGGAAAAAAGTGATGCGCTGTGAATACTTTCCGGATGCCCCTGTATATACAGTATATATGGACATTTTTTCAAATTGAAGGGTCTAACTAAGTTCTAAATCCATTATATATATAAGATATGTAAGAGCTTGGTAATGGTCACCCAAAAAAAAATCAAAAATTAAAACAGAAAAGCCTTATTTAAGGGCCCTTTCATTTTCTTTATGTAATTGTAATGCCTGGCACACCTTGGGCAGCAGGCCATTCCGTTCTCTAGGCATTCTCATCACCCAGTTTACATTTCAGAAAGAAAGTCTGCTTTCCTTTAAGGCAACAAAAAATTTACAAATATGAACTCCAGGATGTAAGCCTTTCAATATTGTATGCAAATATCTTACGGGGTTAAACAATACTAATGCAGTAAATGAAGTGGAAATTGTTATATTTTAAACATGGAAAGATTTTATTCAAAATAGTGTTAAGCTATTAATGGCATTCATTTTGATTAAGACCTTATATGAGACCAAAAACTATTTTAGAACATTCCTTTATGGTCATATTCATACAAATAAACAAGCACATACAAAGCAAAAATGAAGAACATGTTTATCTTTAAATATATTATTTCCATTTTAAAGGGATAGTTTACATTTATATTAAAAAGGTAATTAAGTATATTTTATTCCATCAAGTGAAATACAATCAAACAATTGTCTTATGACTTAATAGCGATCATCTGTATGTACTGTATATCAATGACTTTATCATGTTTGGAAGTAACTGCATTAGGTAACATGTTCACTAATCCAAAGTAAAAGTTATATAATATTGATTTGTCTTTAAAAATGCATGTCCAAGTAACCTTTGGTGACACTAGTTTTTTAGAAAACTATGGGACATTTGCCTTACTAGTATTATAAGGAGTATATAATGGTTTAGCTTAAGAATGCTTTTGCAACTTTCCAAAGTTTACTACAAGAACTTAATTACTTATTTCCTAAGCCTGCACAAATACGGAGCACTGTCTGTATCATAGTTTAACGTATTAAGAGTAACAAAATAAAAGAACAAGCAGCAAACAGATACATTAAACACGAAAATGCAATATTACAGTAAAGACAACCATGTGCATTGTTAGTATACTTTCTGTTGAAGTTATTCCCTTTGGGGCTGCAGGGTCTAAATTTGTCCAGCCTTTAAGAATAAAATAATAAAATCGAGGGTTTCCTGCGTACCTTTAAAATTGGGACGAATTCTTGCATATATCCTGATGTTTTCCCATTAATTTGTCCAAAAATCAGAAGGAGACATTGTCAGGAAGAGCTTTTTTATGACGATCTGAAATCATGCTCCTAGCAACAGCTCCCCCTGCAAGAAAAGGACACGTTCTTGTAATAGCTGCCAGTAGCATCTTAGATATCTCTACATTTATATATGTATAATATAGGTCTGAAATAAATAAATAAGGCTACCATGTCTACTTTACAAATAACAGCAAATTAGGGTTTCAGAGCCTCTCAGCGAAGTAGCATGTGTGAAAAGTAAGAGCATTTTGAAACTGTGCTTTTGAAGACGACGGGTGCCGCCGCGCACTCCCAGGAAAGCCTGCCGCTAATTACCCCACTGCTCCGAATGGATTGCTGGATTTCTGCCACTATCTGCTTGTTTCATTTCAAAAGAACCAAATTGTTTTGTTGTTCTAAGAGACAAGAATATAATGACTTAAAGTTGCGCTAGGTCGAGACAAATGTCTAGAAGGCTTTTAGTCATTTAGTAAAGAAAAAGAAAAATATGGGTTTGTTCTAGCTGTCTTGAAATTTATGATTCATTTTGTTTTTTGTTCCCGTTAACTACATGAAGAATCACCAGGTTTGTCTGTTATAACCCCATGTAATAGATGTTTCAGTACAATAATCCCATTACGAAAGTTATAGAACATGTCTACGTACAAGATATGTTATTTAATGTGACATGGAGATAAGTTCTTTCTCGCTATTGATACAAATTTGTATTTTTTTCTTATTCTATCCTTAATGGCTATGGCGTGGTCACATTTTTTCCCAAACCCGCAGTCTCAGAGATTATTAACGGATTCCGGACTAATACCCAAGATGGTCTGAGTGATAATGAACGTCATCACTTGTAAACTATATAACGTATATACGGAAATACTTTTAGAGTACAAAAGAATATACAGATCTGTGTCTGTAAAGCTTGTTAAAACATTTAATTGACGTGCATGGAATTGAACTGCGCACTGAGAAACACCTGGTTTTCCGCCCATTTTCTGGATGCGCCTTCTTCCAGTCAGAGTGTCCTGTCAGACCGCTATTACCACCGCGTTCTTTTTCTGTTGTTAGTACTTTAATTTTGTCTGTGGCGCCCTGAGTATTTGAGATTCATTTCTTTGTTTGTTTTCCAGTTTAAAGGGCACGGCAGGTGAAGAGGCTCGCCCCGGGTCATGCAGCGCATTACTGGGATTTGAACCTCCAGTGTCTGAGGTCCAATGTCCAAAGCTTTAACCATACGCTTGCCCCAGCCAGACTGACTGTAGTGGGTAGAAACCAAAGTCAACGAAGGAAAACGCATCAAAACACACCAGGAATATTTCAGTTTCATAAATTGGGCAGTGACATACGATTGGCAGCCTCTGTTCGTTTCACAGCCTGGGATTTTGGAGTGGAGTTTGTTTGTTCCCCCTGTGTTTCACGCCTTTGAACCCTTCTTTTGTTTTACGATGTCCTCAGGTGATCATGGATATACAGTTATTGGCTATAAACTACCTGGTGTGAATATGTATGCCCTTCCATAGCCTGGCAACACTTCCCATCCCAATCAGGGGGTACAACGCACTGTACTGGATCTGGACCCTGCATCTAGAAGTATATGTAATGTGTTTTTATAAAGAGATCATTCTTAGTATTCGGGTTTACTTTGAACTGTATCACGTAACTATTAATTACTATTCAGCAAGAGTGACGCTGTTTATGTAAGTTCGCTTTTAACTTTTCATGCTGATCACAAATTTTACCGGGGCTTTTTTAAAAACGTCAGCGTACTTTTACATACATTTGTCTATACTGTGTTAAGGTACAAGATAATAAAATGAGGCAAATTGCCGTCTTTAACGGGGAGATGTCAAAAAGGTAGTAAATACAAGCAACACCAAAAGCCGATCAAGGTGTTAATGAAATCTTCCTTTTAAATAACCTTTTTTCCAATCTTAGTTTAACACAAATAACTATTCTGCAGCTACACTTGGGAATAATTAAATAGCCCTCTAGGTCAGTCTATCGCAAGCATGTAACATGTTGAAACAATTTCGTAAAAAATAAATATTTAAATAAAGACAATATTGATATATTTTATTATCTGTACTTTTTTTCCTTCCTTCATATCCTATTAAGCCGCCATTGACATTTAAAGAATAAACTCGCCATGCTATCAAAATGCTCCATAAATACGTCGTTAATCTTCAACTTCAGGGAACCATTAATCGATCTTTTATTTCACCAACATCATACAGAACTAGATGCCCTTCTGCCTGGTCAGCCTACAGGTTCAATAGCAGTCATTTCCCAAAAAAAACAATGAAAGCCAATGAAATGACAGTCGATCCTAAAGATCTGCTTGTAAATAACGTAAACATTTATTTCATCCATGCGCGTTCTCCTCTCACTCTCGCACATCCCCTGCCCCCACTGTCGTCCTTTTTGTAAGTGTAACAACTTTGATCTACGTACCTGAAGTTGTTTGTCTCGAAAAAAACACGCAAAAAGGTAGTCAGATTTTAAAAATGGTCGATTCATTCTTCTCAATTGCCGTTGGCTAGGCACGCACTTTTTGTTTAAATATTCCATGGAAAAGAGTTAGGAAATGTTAGTCCCTCTTTTAACATTGCCCCTTTCAATCCTAAATATATATACATATATATATATAAAAAAAGAAAATACAAATAAAAAAAAAATCACCCCATATATTTTTCAACCCTTTGGGGATCATACTTAGATCCAGATCCACTTTCCACCGTTTTGGAAGAGACTGTTCTCAGAACGCAGTTTAGTTCCCAACACGAACACCTTTACTAAAAGGAAAACGGTCCCAATTGTATTTCTTGAGGGTGATCAGCCATCAGCAGTCTTCCATTAAAAAGACATTGTTATTGATTACTCTTCCTTCTGAAAAAAAGCAGCCGTTTCAAAGAGTACATCTACTGTCGGAATGAGAGACGTCTCTCTCTGCGGGCTGACTAATTTCAGCACTTGGACAGATCCTACTTTAGGCTTGATGCGCAGGCGCACGAGTGGGCAGTGACGGCGATGGACAGGTTTCGAATAGAGCAGAAAATAAAGGAATGATTGCAAAATAGCAGACTTTTTCGCTTTTAATTTTTCCATCGATAAATACGCCTGTATTTTGTATTTGCAGGAAGAGCATCAGACCTCAAAGCCCTCTGGTTTTCTTCATCGTGATTGATTAGGCATAAACAAACCATAAATCTACAGTCTCCCAGCATCCGTGCACTTTTGGCATTTATTTTAAAAAAAAAGGGATTAGAATGGAAGGGAAAAAGAAGAACAGTTTATTAATACTAAAATGATGGTATAACCTTTATTTAATAACACTAAGAATCCAGTTGAACTTAAAAAAATAAACTTTTCAAACTGAATGTTTTTTACCATTATATTTAAAACACAAAATAGAAATGTTTATTTGGGTTATGCCATGTGCAAGACAACTAATCAATCAATAACTGTGAAAGTTAAATAATTCTCTGTAATTTATGATCCAAGAGATGTCGACTGTAAGTCCATAATTAAACTATAAGAATGTCTTATCAAACTAATGCTAATAGTTTGATATTAGTAAAATCAATAAAAGTCTATTATCAACAATTGAAAGAATTAGTGTTATTTTATAATTGTAATATCTTTATCTTTAGATGCCCTTTTTTATTTTTTTCAAAATTGTATAGAATGAAAAGATATTTAATAAATAAAATACATGATATGAACACACCAAATAATGACTGCTTTGAAAAGAAACAAAGTGTTTTTATTATTATTATTTTTTTTATTATTCTGTTATTAATCATTGTTGTATGTTGATTGGTTGTGTGCCCTGTGTGACTGACTCTCTGTTTACTTTTAGTTTCTTCATATCTCTAACTGCCTGTCACAGGTGGGTTGGGAAACCCCGGCCGGATCCATGGAGGACGGCTTACGCCTTCCCAGACCCGTGGGTTGACCACCCTGGTGCTATGGGACCACGGGTACAGAACTGAGCTCAACCCCCGTAGGGCCAGTGGTCACCACGGGGTGCCCCAATGCCTATGGAGCCTGGACATCAGCACTTCCGCCACACACTGAGTAGTGCCGGCGAAAGAGTGTCAGGAGGCACCTGGAGCACATCCGGTGATTATAAAAGGGGCCTGGAAATGAATGAGGCATTGTGAGGCCTGGACTTTGGGGTTGTGTGCTTCACTGTAAATAATAGTAAATATGCAGATTAAATGTGTTTGGGTGAACTGTCAGTGTCCCTTTTCTGTGTCCGGGCCATGCTTCACATGCCACATTGGCCTTTGGCCTTAAGACCTTGAAATATGTGGATCTGAAATTAAATGATTGAATTATTAATAATATTATTTTAGATCTTTATTATGGTAGGTTTCATAATGTTGATCATAATAAATAAGTTAAATCCTTTTTTAATTTCATGTTGGTAATGTAACAGACATTGAATGAATTCCAGTAAAAATGAGGACAAAAGCTTTAATGTCAAGTGGTGGCACAAAAGATCTTTCAATAAATTTAAAGACTGTATAACTAAGTATAAGTTTATTGGCAGTTCAGAGGTATTCAAGCAAAAAGGTTCCAAATATCACATAGGATGATGTCAAATTTCTTACATCTCACATCATGAAGACCTTTGGAGACTGGTTCTGGACTATTGAGTCCTCTTGTGGAAGACCCCCGGGACCTACTGGTTGCCTATCAGACAAAGATTGAAGTGAAGGTTTCCAATAAACTATCGGCCCCACAAGGCTTATTCTCACCTGAACAAAGCTGGCAGCACTGTGAGGATTATGTAAGGGGAAGTGCAGAGATAGGCAGGTGGATGAGCCTATCAGTTAAACAGACTGCAGTGTTTGAGGCTCAAGGACTGCGTCTCTGATAAGGATGTGAGCAACACTGGAGCATCACAAGGAACTCTTCTGTCTCCTTTGTCTTCCCTGTACACCTCAGACTACAAAAATAACACCAGATCATGTCAGTTGCAGAAATTCTCACATGATTCTACACCTTTTGAAGTGCATTAATAAGGGGGTGAGACAGAGGATAGGAGCCCGGTGGAGGAAGAAAAAGAATTGTCTGCAACTTCACACAAGAAAAAACCCAAAAAACTGTTTACTGACTTTTACCACAAAGGAGCTTCTGTGTCGGGTCACTATTCCGGGGGGACGTAGACATAGTGCATAGAAAGAATAAGGACATAAACAAGAAACTGAATACCTTAACTTGTAAGGATGGGATGGAGCTTGAAGATGATGTGAAGAAAAAAAACAGCAGTACTGAGTGATTTCACTGGAATGTGATTTTTTTGAAATGTTGAATTTTTTCCAGTTTTATTGCATTTGTGTAACTCCATGGCAATTATTTGTCACTTTAATGTCTTATGATATTTCTACTGCTTCATCACTTCAGTGTTCTAGGTGAGGCCAGCCTAACAGCATGTCTAAACAACATTGATCATTAGATGGAATAAGAAAACGTAAAAAATGTTAAGAGTTAAAAGTAAACCTAAGCCCTACTTACAATTTCAAACAAAGTTTTTCAGATGCAAAAGTGATGATGCTAGAAACTGTGTTCTGCTATCTTATATAGCTGCACTTCAAGATAAAGCCTACACATAACTGTAAATAATGCTGCGGCAGTCAGTCAAATATAGTTACAAAATGGCAGTGACTTCAAAACCAAAACACAAAATGGTGTCACCATTGATGAAAAATATTAGCAAAAACAAAATAGTCCAAACAATCCATGAATACATTCTAAATTTATTGCAGTAAATTAAGAATAAAGCCCAGGTGATTTAAGAGTTATAGTTGCCAAATATGTAACCTATCTCAAGTTCAGAGTAAATTAAGCCACGAAGGCAGAGACAGAATTGAAGACCTATCATGTTCAGCAAGCAGGATACACCAAAATGTGGTTGCAGTTCTGAACAAGCTAGAGAGAAACATGATGACAGGTAGAAACAATAAGTATATTTATAAATAAAGTCTGTAATCGATAAGACTGTGATTGGGAAGCCGGTAGTAGGATAAAGAACACTTAGACAAGCAAAAAGAACTTGAACATGTATCCAAAAATAGCAAGTGCAAGGTCCACAATCTAAGCAAAAAGGGGAAATGTGTAAAATAGTTGCCCCAAGGACAAAGCCAACTGAAGCTTTTCCCGAATAACATGCACAATGTAAGAGAAAATGACTCAGGTCATGCCTCTTTTTTCTTTTTTTTCCAATGATATGATTGTTTGCCAATTAATGTTGTCCAGAAACAAATAAAATATACAACGAGGGGTAGGGAGACCTCCTTTAAACCAGTCTCTGAAAAATACTGTCTCAATACAAATGCAGTAGGGGTATTTCTTATATTTAAACTGAGCCTTTCAACATTAAATTTAACTGTAAACTGTTACCTGGAGCATTTCATCAAACACTGGGGATCATCAGGAAATGTATTTAAATAGATAAGATCAAATGCAATAAAACCAAAAAGGGGAAACCAAAGTCACAGTTACAGCAATGAGCACAAAATTCAAGATCTATTAAAAAGCACATAAATAACACCTAAAATGCAGTAAAGAGCAGAGCCAAGTTGAAGCATCTCACAAAAAGGAACACATTGTGCTATGACTTCAAAACAGGGCTATGATTCCTCTAAAGGTATAAATACCTGAAAAAGACTGTAGATTTTGAATGGATGACAGTTCAAGACAACGGTGCAGCAAATACCTGTCTAGTATTTCTTTCTACAGCAGCATCTGAAGTTATTTAAGCTGTGGCATTAAATCTTTATTCTTTGATTAAGTGTTTGATTACAGAGTTCTGATATGAAGGATTTTTAGTAATAATGATGATGACAAATTAGGGGTCCATGCTGGAAACTCTATAATGTGCTTGTAACATTACATGTGGATGTTGAAGGTTCAATCTAGCCTTACAGAAGCGGGAGTAAAGCAATTACAGATGAGACCACAGGACATACTGCAGGGGCTAAGGGAGAGAATATCTTCACACTAACAGAGGGGGCTACATGGGATATGGGTACTGTGAGTCAGGTCTTCTGTCATGCACTAAGTGATGTTTATACAATGGTATTATTTTGGTTAATCGAGAATCCTGATAGAAATTTAATAACTAATATTATTCAAAAGATCAAAAAAATTCTAGATGACAACTTCGTCTTGTCTAATGAACCAGATTTCTTTTTCCTTAATGCTTGCCTTTCTTTTGGTTTTGAATTCCCTTTGTGTTATTTTCAGACTACTTGTGCACTGGGTTCTGACAGTTGTGAGTGTGTTTCCAGTGTTCCTCTGAATTGCTTTTTTTTTCTTATTGAATCCTACATAAAAACAAACAAAAATGTGTAGTCAGTGTTGAGAGAACAAAATGCCTCTAAAGGCAACCAAGTTGAAAATTGGGGTGGGGTGTCTCCATTACCTGGTTTAGAGTACAGAAATGGCATTATAGGGTGAGACTTCAGTTGTTAAGGATTTTAAAAGCGAGATGGTTGCAAATACACAACACTTGTTGGAACTTTCTTTAAGAATAATTTCACCCCTGCTTTATTTATCTACGATAAAATAAACAATAGGGTCTGCATGTCCAGTCCCTCAGAGCAATCCTGATAGGTCTACTTATCTTTGAACACTGAAAAGTGGAAGTGCAAGTATGAGGCACATGAGGATGCTGAAAATGAGTTGCCTTCAAATATAGAAAGTATAAACCAGACAGGAGGTGAGAAAGGCACCTGGAAAATAATAACAGTCTGGAAAGGAAGCTTACGGAAAACACAACAGAAAGGGAGTGCCAGTGAAGAGCGTTCACACACAGAATATAGAGAAAGGCACTGAGGGTATGCATGGGACAAGAGATAACAAACATTTTAAATTATTCTGTTATTTGTTTTGACAGGTACCATGGCTAGTACAGGTGTACATAGGGGTTCATCTTCTTCCATATCTTCTGTCCATCATCTTGTTCTGTTACACCCATCACCTGCATGTCCTCTCTCCATAAACCTTTTTAAGGCCTTCCTCTTTTTCTCTTCCTGCAGTCTATCCATTAACCTTCTCCCAATACTCAGCATCTCTCCTCTGCACATGTCCAAACCAATGCAATCTCCCTCTGACTTTTTCTCCCAACCGTCCAACTTGAGCTGACCCTCTAATGTACTCATTTATAATCTTGTCCATCCTTGTCACACTAATGCAAATCTTAACATCTTTAACTCTGCTACCTCCAGCTTTTGTCTCCTGCTTTCTGGTCAGTGCCACTGTCTCCAGCCCATATAACATAGCTGGTCTCACTACCATCCTGTAGACCTTCCCTTTCACTGATACCCGTCTGTCACAAATTACTCCTGACACTTTTCTCCACCCATTCCACCCCCGCCTGCATTCTCTTCTTCACCCTCTTCCACAATCCCATTATTCTGTACTGTGATCCCAGTATTTAAAACTCATCCACCTCGCAACTCAACTCCCCCGCATCCCTCACCATTCCACTGACCCTCCCTCTCATTTACACACATGTACTCTGTCTTGTTCCTACCAACATTCATTCCTCTCCTCAACCCCCCCCATTTATCCGGACTTGGGACCAGCACAAAAGAAACACACTGGTTTGCGCATCCCCCGTGGCTGGGTTTGTACATATATATATATATATATATATATATATATATATATATATATATATATATATATATATATATATATACATATAGTGACAGATTAGGACCGCTCTGCTCCCCTTTAACCCTCAGACACCAGATAAAAAGTCCAATAATTATTTATTACAATAATAATGTGCACAAAGCACCTCCCTCCCAACTCAATATACAATACAATTCTAATAATCAAATCACAATCCTCCCCTCCCAGATGCTTACCCCCTGCATCCCAACTCAGCTCATCTGTCTGGGCTCCCATAGTCCTTATAGTCCTTGCCCGAGTGCTTCTGAGCCCTCATCCCCTGTGAT
>NW_024384924.1:0-3050 GCF_016835505.1 Polypterus senegalus
TTTTCTAGATATTTATATTCACTGTAAAAGAAAAGCAATCAGACTGAAATGTAAATTTGCCATTATATTATAGACAAAAAAAAAATCAAACAGCTATAAAATTTATGGACTCATCCCTTCTTATTGATCAGACAGTTAGTTAATCTGTTCAACATTATTGTACAAATTCCTGTGACTTGCTTCATGCCAAAGGAAATATATTGATTGCTTTGTTAATAAATAACATTCTGAAAGGAGCTACATCTCATGCAGTATTACGCTTAGACTTATTGCTTTAGGTGATTAACAGCTGTGCTATGACAAACTGAACGGAGTTTGTGAGTGAAACTTGTTAGGTTCAACTGCTGTACAGTTTTAGCAATTTTTCCCAGCATTGAAACCAAACACAACATCCATACAGCACTTTTGGTTGATAGGTTAAGATACCTTTATATAAAATAAGTCCTGAAAAAACTTGTTCACGGAAAATCAACTATGTTTACTTTCTTTATTACTAAATAGATTTACAGTTTATAAATAGTTACCATGCATGTGTGATGACAGCAAAGTTATATCTCAGCATTGATATTAAGATTGTCTGCTTCTTCATTCTCCCTATTGCACCTCTGAATTAGTGTGTCGAGATTTTAATTTTTGATCACAATCTCCTTTTGAAGTAAGGACATCTTGCTGCTTTGCTGCAAATAGGTAAGAGGAAAGTAAGAGACATTAAAATGTTAATTTTTTGCTTAGGCTCAATAATACATAAAAAAATTTAAAATGTCTTTTTTAGTAAATTATGGAAAGGTGCCTTATCAACTTTACTGTATATCAGGTCAACCCAAATATGCTTTGTATGCTGATGAAACTCTATTAAATATATTGTGTGGAAGAAAGTCCAAAGATATCAACAATGCAAATGGAAAATAAACTTGCCTTTTAATCCATTAAAAAAATACAAAATGTAAAGAAGGAAGATAGAAACTAATAAATACAAAATCTAATGGAAGCCAAAATCAACCATAATTTAAACTGTTACATCAAACTGAAGTCAAACTGTACAAAGAATTTGCTAAACTCAGTTTTTTTGTGTGTTAACACCACAGCTATTTAATTCTGTTTAATTAAAAGAAACAAACAGTTAAACATGATATATTAAAAGAAAAAACTAATTATTTACATTTCATTTAAAACACATGCATTATACAGTCCCACATGCCTTTTCCAATTTCCAGGCAATTTTGTTATCAACATCACTAAACCAAGTGACCTGACAAGCCAACAAATATCTGGGGATAAATGTGTACAAGTCAGGTTGGTTTAATACAACAGAAGACGAAACTAAATTGCAGCAGAAGTTTCAGTACTGTGTTTAATTACGTATAGATCATAAACCAAAAAATTACTGAGAAAGCACTATTTAGCCATAAACTCAACATATTTAAAAGGTAAAGATTAATATATACACACACATATATACATATATTGTAACAAAAGTGCTCTCTTGGCACCCAACCCGACACAGATGGACACGGAGGCACATGTAAAATGAACACAAAGTAATTCATTTTTCTTCAGCTGGGGGACACGTCTTACCTATGTCCCTCAGCCACAGCACAGTCCCACACAAGCACACAAACCCAAACTCAAAACACCAAAATACTCAAGTTCTTCCTCCACTCCTCGTCCTCGTCGCCTTGATTCTTGATTAGCGGCTGCAGGCTTCTTTTATAGCCCACCTGGAAGTGCTCCAAGTGGTAATTGGCCTAATTAGGCTGCACTTCCAGGTGTGGCTGTGTTACAGCCCACACAGGCTCAGGAAGCCCTGCAGCTTCCCTAGCTGGCCACGGAGCCCAACAGGGATGAGCTCTAGTGTAACATAATAGAGGCCCCGATGCAACCTCAAGAGCTGCCACCAAGTGTTCCGGGATGTAATGTGCATCCCATGGCTGCTCCCCAGTATCCAGTGCCAAAGGGCCGTCTCCCTTCATTCAAGGCTGGAGTCGGGTGGAAGAAGGACAAGGCACGAGAAGAGTGTGGAGGCGGCCCGAAAAAAGGCATTTGTGTGGCCAGGACAGTGTAATGGGGTTTGTGAGTGTTCACTGGACTTTATATTTGTAAATATTGTATATATAATAAACATGTGATGGTGACAAACAACATGTCCGCCTGTCTGTGGTTTCCACATATATATATATACATACATATACAGTATATATATATATATATATATAATATATATATACTGTATATATATATATATACTGTATATATATATATATATATATATATATATATATATATATATATATATATATATATATATATACTGCTCAAAAGAATTAAAGGAACACTTTTTATTCAGAGTATAGCATAAAGTCAATGAAACTTATGGGATATTAATCTGGTCAGTTAGTAGCAGAGGGGTTGTTAATCAGTTTCAGCTGCTGTGGTGTTAATGAAATTAACAACAGATGCACTAGAGGGGCAACAATGAAATGACCCCCAAAACAGGAATGGTTTAACAGGTGGAGGCCACTGACATTTTTCCCTCCTCATCTTTTTCTGTCTGTTTCTTCACTAGTTTTGCATTTGGCTACAGTCAGTGTCACTACTGGTAGCATGAGGCGATACCTGGACCCTACAGAGGTTGCACAGGTAGTCCAACTCCTCCAGGATGGCACATCAATACGTGTCATTGCCAGAAGGTTTGCTGTGTCTCCCTGCACAGTCTCAAGGGCATGGAGGAGATTCTAGGAGACAAGCAGTTACTCTAGGAGAGCTGAGAGGGCCATAGAAGGTCCATAACCCATCAGCAGGACCAGTATCTGCTCCTTTGGGCAAGGAGGAACAGGATGAGCACTGCCAGAGCCCTACAAAATGACCTCCAGCAGGCCACTGGTGTGAATGTCTCTGACCAAACAATCAGAAACAGACTTCATGAGGGTTGCCTGAGGGCCCAAATGTCTACTGTGCCCTGTGCTCACTGCACAGCACCGGGAGCTCAATTGGGCATAGAATACCAGAATTGGCAGGTCCACCACTGGCGTCCTGTGCTTTCACAGATGAGA
>NW_024384926.1:0-14903 GCF_016835505.1 Polypterus senegalus
TAAATGTTAGACGGATTAGACAGAGTACTGAATACTAAATACAGACGTGTGTACTTAATGTGTGGGGACCGGGGAGTAGTGGAGGAGTAATGTCAGTGTTATTATAACTGAGAAATTGTTATTTGTATTGATGTTCATGTCTTCTGTTATTGTGCAAAATAAAGTTTATATTCAAAATTAAATTATCTATCTATCTATCTATCTATCTATCTATCTATCTATCTATCTGTATTTTAATTATGTAGAGCCTTTCATCTATCTATCTATCTATTATATAGTGCCTTTCATCTATCTATCTATCTATCTATCTATCTATCTATCTATCTATCTATCTATCTATCTATCTATCTATCTATTATATAGTGCCTTTCATCTATCTATCTATCTATCTATCTATCTATCTATCTATCTATCTATCTATCTATCTATCTATCTATCTATCAATTTTATAGTGCCTTTCATCTATCTATATCTATGTGTCTCTTCACAGTCCACTCAGACCACCTCTGTGCCCAGGGGAATGGACTTTGGGATGCTGAGTGTCCATTCAGAGCTCGTCCACTGGCTTTATTACAAATTAGGAGAGAAATAAGAAAACTGAGGGTCACCAGCAGTGAGGCCTTTAGTGGACTGAGGTCAGCTGGTCAGTGGCACGGTCAGCATGTGGCGTGTGAGTGTCAAGTGTCACATGTCAGTCCCTGTCCACCCCTGTCCATAATGTCACTGATCACACAGTCAGTCCAGTCTTTGTCACCATAGACAGACAGAGTGTCCTCATCGTCTAAGTGGTCTGACATCAGGAGAGCCCACCATGACAGACACTCGAGTGTCGCGCTCTCCGATGTCCAGCAGTGACCGGCGTGTCTAACAGGAATCTGTGGATGGGGTCCTGCAAATCAGTCAAAGCCCCTCCATGTGCTGAGTCCTCAGTTACTGACACAAATCCAAGGTGGTCCCTCCGCTGTCATTGGCTTTGACAAGTCTGTTTGGACCCTCGAGTGCAGGACACTGTCAGCCTCACGTACTTCACATTCCTATCCACATGTCACTTTGAGTGACGTGTCACCAGTCAGTGTGGCAGGAAGGCAGAAGACACTGTCAGGTATATAGCGCCTTACCTTATAAGGACAGCGGTGGTCTCAGGGTCAAAGTGCATTTCAGTGAAGGCAGGGCGCGTCATTGAGCCCTTGTGCTGTGTGTCCTTCTGTCTGTCTGTCTGTCCTCACTCGTCTCTCTTCTTCTCCACAGGTTGGACTCTTGTGGTCTCACCTCGGCCTGCTGCTCAGCTCTCTCCTCGGTCCTCTCGTCTCCAAACTCACAGCTGACTGAACTGAACCTGAACAACAACAACCTGGGAGATTCAGGGGCTCGTCAGCTGAGTGAGGGCTCAGGAGTGACAACTGTAAATTAGAGACACTGTGGTGAGTAAAGAGGGGGAGGGGTGGGGGTGTGAATGTGTTATTGATGGGCAGGCTGATCACATGACAACACATGGAGTGACCAGAGTGACAGTGACAAGTGGAGGTGACTGAGGTGACAGACAGGAAGGACAACAAAGATAGAATCTATCTATCTATCTATCTATCTATCTATCTATCTATCAATCAATTATATAGTGCCTTTCATCTATCTATCTATCTATATATCTATCTATCTATCTATCTATCTATCTATCTATCTATCTATCTATCTATCAATTTTATAGTGCCTTTCATCTATCTATATCTATGTGTCACTTCACAGTCCACTCGGACCACCTCTGTGGTCAGGGGACTGGACTTTGGGATGCTGAGTGTCCATTCAGGCTCGTCCACTGGCTTTATTACAAATTAGGAGAGAAATAAGAAAACTGAGGTGACCAGCAGTGAGGCCTTTAGTGGACTGAGGTCAGCTGGTCAGTGGCACCGGTCAGCATGTGGCGTGTGACTGTCAGAGTGTCACATGTCAGTCCTGTCCACCCTGTCCATTATGTCACTGATCACACAGTCAGTCCAGTCTTTGTCACAATAGACAGACAGAGTGTCCTCATCGTCTAAGTGGTCTGACATCAGGAGAGCCCACCATGACAGACACTCGAGTGTCGGCTCCGATGTCCAGCAGTGACGGCGTTTCTAACAAGAATCTGTGGATGGGGTCCTGCAAATCAGTCAAAACCCCTCCATGTGCTGAGTCCTCAGTTACAGACACAAATCCAAGGTGGTCCCTCCGCTGTCATTGGCTTTGACAAGTCTGTCTGGACCCTCGAGTACAGGACACTGTCAGCCTCATGTCCTTCACATTCCTGTCCCCATGTCACTTTGAGTGGCGTGTCACCAGTCAGTGTGGCAGGAAGGCAGAAGACACTGTCAGGTATATAGCACCTTACCTTATAAGGACAGCGGTGGTCTCAGGGTCAAAGTGCATTTCAGTGAAGACAAGCGCAGTCATTGAGCTTGTGCTGTGTGTCCTTCTGTCTGTCTGTCTGTCCTCACTCGTCTCTCTTCTTCTCCACAGGCTCAGGTCTTGTGGTCTCACCTCGGCCTGCTGCTCAGCTCTCTCCTCGGTGCGTCTTGTCTCCAAACTCACGGCTGACTGAACTGGACCTGAACAACAACAACCTGGGAGATTCAGGGGCTCATCAGCTGAGTGAGGGTCTCAGGAGTAAAATCTGTAAAATAAAGACCCTGAGGTGAGTAAAATGGGGGAGGCGTGGGGGGTGTGAATGTGATATTGATAGGCAGGCTGATCATGACATCACATGGAGTGACCATAGTGACAGTGACAAGTGGAGCTGACTGAGGTGACAGACAGGAAGGAAAACAAGATAAGGATCTATCTATCTATCTATCTATCTATCTATCTATCTATCTATCTATCTATCTATCTATCTATCTATCTTTCTATCTATCTATCTGTATTTTAATTATGTAGAGACTTTCACCCATCTATCTATCTATCTATCTATCTATCTATCTATCTATCTATCTATCTATCTATCTATCTATCTATCTATCATTATATAGTGCCTTTCATCTATCTATCTATCTATCTATCTATCTATCTATCTATCTATCTATCTATCTATCTATCTATCTATCTATCTATCTATCTATCTATCTCTCTCTGCTTCCTTTCCTGTTTCGCTGTCACAGTGCTTGTTGGGAGTTTGTGTTGGCGCGGATGGCGGTTGTGGGGTGTGAGAGTGGATCCTGAGGTATGTGTTGTTTTGTTTAAACTTTAAATTAATATTCTTTTCTTTTCTAATTTTCTTACTTTTCTTTCTAAGTGTTGGTGGAAAAGTTTTAAAAGTACTTATTGTGTGGCTTTAGGCCACGGCAGCCACTATGGCTGCAGGTTTGAAATGTTGACTCGCGGCATGGCGTTAAACTTGTGTCGGAGGATTTTATTCCTCTAGAGAGTGGAGTATTGGCCGTGGGAGAAGTTATAGGATGTGAAAACATTAAATCAGCGTCTCGGATGAATGGATCCATAGTTTTATTTTTAAGTTCTGTTGATTTGGTATCGACACTTGTAGAAAAAGGAGTCGTAGTCGATGGTGTTTTTGTACAGGTGTATCCGCTGGCTCCGGCCCGTAAAGTTATTTTGTCGAATGTACCGCCATTTTTAAGAAATGAAGTACTTGAAAGAGAATTGGAGCGTCACGGTCGACTTGTATCAAAGATCCGATATATTCCCCTTGGGTGCAAAGCTCCTGCAATAAAACACGTATTGTCTTTTCGAAGGCAGGTGTATATGGTGCTTAACCAGATGGACGTGGATCTTAACATTACTATGCGGTTTAGGCTTGACGGTCACGATTACATTATTTTTGTTACCTCTGCCGAGATGAAATGTTTAGCGTGTGGCAGTGGAGGGCATTTAATTAAACAGTGCCCCGAAAAAGGGAATCAAAAGGTGGCACATAAAGGGGGAGAAGATGAACAAGGTGTACAGCAGGCTGGACCCTCATCAGCCCTAGAAAGTGCAGCGCAGGGGGTGTCCTCAGTGCCCGTGAAATCAGCCAGTGAGGGGGCTTCTGTTAGTGCGTTGGAGGAGAAGGGCACGAGTGTTGATGAGACTGTGAACAGTGAGGAGGGGAGCAGTGGGGTTACAGGAGAACTACCTGCTGGTGTGGATGACAGTGTTTGGGGATCGATCGAAATGGAAGAAATTAAAGATCCTGAAAACAATGACGGTTTTAAACGACCAGCTCTAAAAGCCATTACAGTACAGTAGAAGGAGGTTCTGTGAAAAAGCGCAGTAACGTCTCAGCGGAATCGCCTGTTGCTGACCGAGAGAGCAGTGCTGCGCCTTTCCGTCACTGAGAGCAGCTTTGCAGTTTTAGCAGCTGTGACGGAGGAAGACGCCAAGGTAGCTAGTGAAAGTGAGGAAGAGGAAGGCAGTATTTCTGATTCATCCACGGTGTCTGAAGCACAAGACCTAAAAGACAGGGGGGGTTACAGTGCCCAGAGTATAAAAAACTTTCTATTAGAGACCGCTGGGCGAAAAGGAGTCGATGAGTCCGAATTCTTTCCTGACATTGATCTGTTTGTGTCATCAGTCCGCAGTTTAAGAAAATGTCCGTCTTCGTCCGCAATGTTCACCTCACAAGAGCTGGTGAGATTAAAGAACATACTAAGTAAACTGAAGAAAAGTCAAAATAAATAGTCAAAATGAATAGGACTTGTAGATTAACCCCCTTCTGAACTGGGGTCTTCGTGAATTGTTTTTTTATATTTTCTGTGATTATGGCCAGTATAAAAATTGGGAGCTTAAATATCAATGGTGGTAGAAATACTGGCAAGAGATGGGCTCTTTTTGAGTTTTTAAAACAGAAAAATCTGAATGTAACCTTCTTACAAGAAACTCACATTGATAAGGAAAACCAGTGGGAGTGGAGCCGGGACTGGAATGGTGGGATATTTTATAGTAATGGGTCCAATGTCAGTGCCGGGGTGGCTGTGCTGTTGACTAATAATATCAATCGGACATCTGTGGGGTGGATAACATACTGGAGGGGAGATTATTGAGAGTGAAGGCACAGATCCAGGGGAAGGTTTTTAACTTCATAAATGTCTACACCTCCGAATGATGGAAATGAGAGAGTACAGTTTTTTAAGAAAGTTGAAGATCTTTTAGAGCAGTGCAGTTCGGAAGAACTCGTGGTGTTGGGAGGTGATTTTAACTGTACCATCAACTCGCCATTAGATAGAAATAACGGGATTGAGCCTCATCCTCGCTCTGCCCAAGAACTGCTGAGGATACTGAGGGGAATGGAGATGGTGGATGTATGGAGGAGGAAGAATGGGGAGAGCAGGCAATACACGTGGGGGAGAGTAAGTGGTGGGGAGGTGTCACTGGCCAGACTGGACCGTTTTTACACATTCAAACATCACCTTGGACTGTTCAAATCGAGCTCCATCACACCCACTGGGCTGTCAGATCACAGTTTACTAACCTGCAGTGTGCTGCTTACAGCCTACACACCTAAAAGTGCTTATTGGCACTTCAATTCTACTTTACTTCAAGATCAGAATTTCAAAGAAATATTCAGGTTTTTTTGGAATACATGGAAACTGAAAAAAAGGGAGTTCATCAGCCTGCAACAATGGTGGGATTTAGGGAAGGTGCAGATTCGAGGGTTGTGTCAGCAATACACTAGAAATGTCACTAAATGTTTAAAATCTGAGATGGCTGAATTAGAAGCTGAGGTCACAGAGATCCAGAGGCTTCTCGATTTGAGAACCACACAAGCTTACAGAGAGCCTCAAAGATAAAAAGAGGGTCTGGCCCAGCTGTTGGACACCAGAGTTAAAGGGGCTCTGGTGAGATCAAGATTTCAGAGCCTAAATGAAATGGATGCACCAACAAAGTATTTTTTTAATCTTGAAAGAAAGAACTCACAAAGTAAAGTTTTATATTGTTTGCGGGCAGCAGATGGGACAGAGAAACAGCAGCCAGTGGAGATCAGGGAGATTGTGAGGGACTTCTATAAGACTTTGTATGCTGCAGAGACGGCTCAAGATGACAAGGACTGCCATCAGTTGTTACAGAATCTTCCTCAGCTTCCTAAAGGAGATGTCACAAACCTGGAAGCAGCTGTGACTTTATCGGAACTTTCTGATGCTTTAAGGGGGCTTAATGTGGGCAAGGTTCCGGGTATTGATGGGATCCCAGTTGAATTTTATAAAGAATTTTGGGATCTCATTGGTCCAGACTTACTAGAAGTGTTCACAGAGCATCAGGACGGGTGTCTTACCCCAGAGCTGTCGGAGAGCAGTGATAACCCTCCTTCCTAAAAAGGGAGATTTGTGTGAAATTCGAAACTGGCGGCCTGTGTCACTGCTGTGCGCAGACTATAAGGTTTTTCTAAAGCGCTGGCCAACAGACTCGGACTGTCCTGACTAAAGTGGTGCATCCAGATCAGAGCTACTGTGTCCCTGACAGAACATTTTTAATAATATATTTTAATTCGGGATATTTTGGCTTCCTCAGAGTTTCTTAATTTTAAAGTTGGCTTACTCTCCTTAGATCAAGAGAAAGCATTTGATCGGGTCAGTCATTCCTACTTATGGGATGTGATGAGGGCTTTTGGTTTTGGGGAGAAATTTATTAAAAATATTCAGTTACTCTATAGTGACATTTCTAGTGTAGTGAAAGTCAATGGTGGCTTGTGCGCGCCTTTCACAGTTCAAAGAGGAGTTCGTCAGGGCTGCTCTCTTTCTGGAATGCTTGACGCACTGGCATTGGAGCCATTTTTAAAGGAGTTGCGAAGAGTGCTGAGTGGATTGTCAATCCCAGAATATACAGTGGAGCCATTTAAAGTTACGGCTTATGCGGATGACATTGTGGTTCTCATCAAGAATCAGGAGGATGTGGATAAGCTGACAGCTTGTCAAAGGACTTATGAGAAAATGTCATCGGCAAAAATAAACTGGGCCAAAAGCAGTGCTCTGCTAGTGGGAGACTGGGCCGGAATAAGTCCACCCCAGCTTGAGGGGCGTCTGCAGTGGAGCACTGGAGGATTATTGTACCTGGGAGTCTACCTTGGAAATGGACACTTTGTACGTAAGAACTGGGAGGGATTACTACAAAAGGTTCAAGATCGACTGGCAAAATGGCTGGATCCTCCCCCAGAGGTCCTATAGGGGCAGGATGCTGGTTGTTAATAACTTGGTGACCTCCAGCCTGTGGCACAAGTGCATCTGTTTGGAGTCCCCATCACAGCTGATCAAGCAGGTACAGGAGGCTATTGTGAACTTCTTTTGGGACGGTATGCACTGGCTGAGACGGAGTGTGCTGTACTTACCACTG
Organism: Polypterus senegalus; assembly: GCF_016835505.1. Lineage (NCBI taxonomy): Eukaryota > Metazoa > Chordata > Cladistia > Polypteriformes > Polypteridae > Polypterus > Polypterus senegalus. The sequence goes on from NW_024384926.1 coordinate 7,294, forward strand.
GAGGAAGGCGGTCAAGGACTTATGGATGTTGGGAGTCGAGTGGCTGCTTTCCGTCTACAGACAATACAAAAACTGTTATATTCACAGGAGCAGCACCCATGGACTTTTTTAGCTCGGTTCTTTCTTGACCAGGTTGGACAGATGAGACTGGGGAAGAACATAGTGCTGTGTGAAGTGGACAAGATCAATACCTCACAGTTACCGGCCTTTATAAAAGTTTATTAAGTGCTTGGTCTCTACTGAGGGTCACAAGGGATTTTGAAAGTACTTCTTTGTTTTGGGTACTGGAGGAACGCTGCTATTTAACCATCATGTCAGCTGCTCTTTGGAATTACAACATTTTGCTCGTAATTTTGCACAGTGCCATATTACTAAACTTCGTCACTTAATTGATTGGGACAGATTTGGTTGGAAGGACACAACAACAATAGCAGAGGAGACAGGAGTGCACTCTCTCGATTATTAGGAAAATTCTTGAATAGACTGAGAACATCATTGATCAAGAACTATTGTACACAAATAGAAGATCTGTTTGTTACAAAGATTTGCCCTTCCAGTGACTGTGATTTTCCTGCACTTATGGTGTCCCCGGCATGTCAGTGGACTGACAGTAAAACTAATGGCTCACTGTCCATAAGCAACCTGCTGGACTTACCACTGCAGTGTGTGACAGGAAAACAACTCTACAGAATGTGTGTGACTGTCAACCATCAAACTCAGCTGAAGACGCATCCTGATACACCGTGGAGAGAAACTCACTGTTCTAGAGGGAGCAAAGCCGGCCTGGAGGTCGCTGTACAGGCCACCATTGGCTCATCGGGTGGGAGATCTGCAGGGGAGGCTGGTGTGTGCATTTTAGCGGTGAACTCCTTTTTAGCAATAATTAGTCCTGGGGTTACTGATACTTGTCCTTTTTGTGATGAAAGAGAAACTGTGTTTCATTGTTTTATGTTTTGTATGAGGCTTCAGCCTCTTTTTACCGTCATCAGAAATCTGACCGTTAGATTGGGTTTTGTTTATAACGAGGTGGGCTTCTTATTTGGGTGGAAGGCAACAAAACGAACAGCAAATAACATGAACCTGGTGAACTTCATCATAGGTCAAGCAAAACTAACAATATGGAAAACCACTAAAAATAAGATCAGTGGGGCTGGGCTTCAGGATACCATTGGGTTCTTCAAACTGTTATGTAAAGTAGAATCTTAGTTGATTTTAATTTTTATAAATGTACAAAGAATTTGGAAAGGTTTAGAGATATATGGTGTGTAAATAGTGTGCTCTGTGAATGTGAAGACGACGAGTTACACTTGATGTATAATATCTCCACACATATACTTAATTAGAGTGTGGTAGGACAGCTTGGTTTGGAAATGTTTTCTTCATTTGTTATATTGAATAAGATTATTTTATTTTTCTGTATATATGTGTTTTTTGTCTGTTGGGTGGTGTTATATACTGTTTTTTTAACAATTATATCAATAAATGTTGTTTTTAAAAAAAAAAATATCTATCTATCTATCTATCTATCTATCTATCTATTATATAGTGCCTCATCTATCTATCTATCTATCTATCTATCTATCTATCTATCTATCTATCTATCTATCTATCTATCTGTGGAATCTCTGTCTGTCGATTACTCTGGTCTGGGTGGGCGTAGTTGTTGGTCGCAGGTTCGGCTCCGTTCGTTTGGGTATCTGTGAGTATTTTCTTTTTCTAACTTTCTTTACTATCAGTTTTATGTATAAAGATTTTTTTACTGATTTGCCATTTATTTGAAAGTATATAGTTTATTGTCAGTGGTTGTTTGTAATAGTCGGATGTGCCGCTGAGCTTTGCATGGCGCTGTCCAGCAAGGCCTCCAGGGCTTAACCCGCGAAATTTTGAACATCTTTACAGAAAAAATGGAATTAAAGTAGTTGTGGACCCGATGGTCTCTGTTGAGGCGTGTGTTGTTGAGGTAGCGAAAAGAGTTGGCTGTAAGAATGTGAAGTCAGCATCGAATGAACAAAACTATTGTACTGTTATTAGCTTACGAGGCTATGGTACATACTCTAGTGCAGGAGGGCCTGGTGATAAACGGCTCCCTAGTCCCGGTTCTGCCTTTATCGACTCCTGCTAAAGAGTTATCATTTCAAATGTTCCACCTTTTTGAAAAATGAGATTTTATTAAACGAACCGCAGATATGGTGAAGTCATATCTGATTTAGTAATGATACAGCTTGGCTGCCCTCTCCAGATTTAAAGCATGTCGTGGTCTTTCAGGAGACAGGTGTACATAGTACTAAATAACTCGCGAGGAGCTTGATGTGGCCTTGAAATTTAAAGTAGAGGGTTTTGAATATATTGTATTTATCACTACGGAACAAATGAAATGCTTTAAGTGTGGTCAGACAGGGGCATAAAGCGAGTCAGTGTAAGCGGGTGTTATGGCAGACAGCTCAGATAAACCGGGACCATCTGGTGAGCACAAAGAGCCCAGTAATAGAATATCGGACAACGAAGAGAATGATTCTTTACTTAGTGACTCAGAAATGGAAGATCAGAGTTACGATTCTGATGAAGAGGCTGAAGATCAGGGTGAATTTACAATAGTTCAAAGTATCATAGCAGATCCGGCACATGAAGCAGATGAGCGGAAGTTTCCATGCGGAGAGCCCGCGATAGAAAATAAACAGATGGCTGGAAATGGTTACGGGCGCAGAGGAAACTACCGAACAGATTTTTGAAATAAATCAGAATAAGAAGGCTGATGTCGGCCATGAAGAGGAGGAGAGGGAGGTATCTAAAGTGGTACCAGGGGCTGAATGTTGTACAGAGAACTCTGCTGCGCATCTCCATGAAGACACCACGAGGTGCTACCGCTCCAGAGACGGCCTCGGGCGCAGCGCCTTCTCAAAGTAGGGTGGAGGAGAGTGCACTGGCTGTGCAGTCTTTAACTGATGAAATAACACAAGAGACAGGGGCCGATGGTAACCAGGAAAAGAAAGGAGCAAACAACCAGTGGTGAACGTGCCAAGAAGAGCATGAAGACTGAAATTGTAGAGGCATGTGCTAGTGAGCTGCAGCAGACAGGCACGGCACTGAAATCACAGTGAGAGAGGAAGGAGGGAGGGCGGCAATGAATCTGACCCGTCGATCAGAGTTGATCTGTCATCTCACTCGAGTTTACACGAGGCTTACAGCACGGAAAGCATTTTGCGCTTTTTAGAGTTTTTAGAAGGGAAGCGTGGGGTCAGCATAGTTGAAAACTTTCCTGATCTTCATCTGTTTCTGAGCTCGGCGAAGCAAGTGCGGCGGCGGGCTGCTGAATTAGGTATGACCTCCAAAGAGAGTCCGATTAAAGAACATTATAAGCAAAGTGAAACGTTCACTAAACACAATCATGATGGCAGTTTTAAGCGATTCCCCGTTCCTTGGGTTAATGTAGTGTTGTTGACCGCACCTTATTTTCTTTTACAATGCCTGTCTATTCCCTGTGCTCTTTAAATGTAAACGGCTGCAGAGATCTAGTAAAAGCAGAGCTATTTGAGCACTTAGCGCAAAAGAATTAACGTGGCCTTCCTTCAAGAGACTCATACTGGCGAGGCTAATCAGTCTGACTGGCACAGAGAGTGGCCAGGGGTGGCACATCTTAGTCATGGCTCAAATCTCAGTGCAGGTGTTGCCATCCTATTTTGTAAAAGTTTTGTACCTGACAGTGTTGTTTCTACTGAGTTAATCCGGGGAGGCTGCTGAAGGTAGAAGCGCAGCTGGGAGAGAAGAAGTGGGTGTTTATTAGCATTATGCCCCAAATGTAGGGACTGAGAGAACTCACTGCTTCTCAGTTTTAAATGATGTCCTGGGGACATGGACGATGATAAGCTGGGGACATGTGAATGATGAGCTGAGGAAATGATGATGATGAGCTGAGGACATGTGATGATGATGAGCTGAGGACATGTGGCGATGATGAGCTGGTGTTTGTAGGGGCGACTTCAATTGAACAGAGAATGAGCAGCTGGACAGGAATGGGCTAGAACCGCCCATTGGGGGGGTCCCGGGGGCCGTCCAATCACTGAGGTCTGTGGTCACCAAAAATAATCTTATTGATATTTGGAGGACTTTCATCCGGTATCCGCAGGTATCACGTGGGTGAAGGGCTCAGCTGGGCTGCTGTCTATGGCTCGACTTGACGGGTTTTACATCCAGAAACATCACAGGAACCTCATAGCTAACTGCTCCATTCTTCCAACTGGTTTATCTGATCACTGTCTTGTTTCCCTTCAAATCTCTTTTCTCTCTGCTCCTTCTGTTAAATCCTACTGGCACTTTAATAATAATCTACTGAAAGACCCCCACTTCATCAACTGTTTCAAATACTTCTGGACACAATGGAGATACAAAAAGAAGACCTTCTCTTCACTGAGGCAATGGTGGGATTGCTCAAAAACTGACATACTATTGTGTCAACAATACACCGAGCACACCTGGCATGTGGTCTGCGGCCATTTTCAAACTGGAGAAGGATATTGAGGAACTTCATTCAGTTTTATGTAATAACTTTGGCGGCAGCACTTTTGGAGTCCCTCAAAACTAAGAAACAATTATTGATGGACCTTATAGACAAGAGAGAGCTTGGCGGCGCTCGTCCTTTCGAGAATGCAGTAAGCTCACCCAGATGGACGCTCCCACACAATTTTTTTTTAAACTGGAAAAAACAATTGGCCAAAGTAAGACCATTAACTGTTTAAAAAATGACAAAGGTCAAGACCTGCTGGAGCCTGAAGCCCTTCGATCCTGGGCACACCAATTTTACCAGCGACTGTTTTCTGCGGACATTGAAGTGGTGCCTTTGAAATGTCAATTTTTCTCCAGGACTTACCTCAGGTTCCAGATGGAGAGAAAGGACTTCATGGAATCTACGATCTCTCTAGATGAGTTGACGACAGCTTTGAATGAGGCTGAACATTGGGAAGTCCCAGGAATTGGGGTTGACTGTTGAGTTTTTAAAGCTTTTGGTGTCACCTTGGCTGATCTGGCAGAGGTTTTCTGTGAAAGTCTGCAAGTGGGTGAACTGCCCTTTCTGGGGCAGTTATCACTACTCCCAAAGAAAGGAGACCATGGAGCTAAAGAACTGGCGCCCAGTAAGCCTGCTGTGTGCGATTACAAAATCTTCTCCAAGGCCTACTGGCTAACGGTTAGGAAGAGTCATGGCGAGTATTGTGAACCCGAGCAGAACTACTGTGTCCACAGCAGGTGTATTCTGGACAACATCTTCCTGGTTCGGGATGTGATTGATGCTGCCAGGCTCTTTGAGTTTGATGCTGGTCTTTTGTCACACTGGATCAGGAGAAAGGCGTTTGACAGGGTGGACCACAATTACCTTTTAGCACCGCAGTGCTGAAGGCCTTTGGCTTTGGGACCTTCGTTCATTTAAAGCTTACATTGGACTTTTATATCCTGCGTTTTTAGTGTTAAGTGAAACTCAATGGAACACTAACGCCCGTTCAAGGTCACCAGAGGGATACGTCAGGGCTGCTCTCTGTCAGTATGCTCTGGCTGCTCTCCAATATCGAGCCACTACTACAACAAATTCGCATCCCATAGCTAAGGTCCTGAACATCCCTCAGTGCCCAAATTTACAGCTCAAGGTGATGTGGCGTATCGCGAATGATTTGACCGTGTTCATCTGTCATCATGGAGACATCACGGAGCTGAAACATTGCCTGGATGAATTTGAAAAACTGTCATCAGCAAAAATTAACTGGGACAAAAGTACCGCATTTTAATTGGCAACTGGAGGATGGGGAGACCCACCGGGCCTACCTGGTGGTCTTAAGTGGAACAGGAGAGTCTTCAGATACCTGGGGTGTTTTAGGACAAGGAGGAGTAGCTGAGAAAACTGGGCAGACTAGGAGGAAAAAGTTCAAAGCCAGACTGAAGAGGTGGAAATACCTTCAAAGGAGATCTCCTGTCGAGGCAGGGTCCTCATTATTAATAACTTAATAGCCTCCATGTTCTGGCATAAGATACAGTGTATAGACTCCCCAATATCTGTCATCAAGAACATCCAGGCAATACTTTTAGATTTCTTTTGGGATGGCCTACATTGGGTGAGCGCAGTGTCCTGTATCTGTCTGTAGAGGAGGGCGGTCAGGGACTCATTGACTTGGTGACAAGATGGAGCCTTTGGTTACAGACTTTACATGGCTCCTATACGGCCCTGAGCACCTACCGTGGAGACAGCTGGCCTACCTTATTTAGTGGGGTGGAGCTTAGAATTTTGCTGAACAGTGTTTTTATTACATTCTGCCAACGTTGTTGGGTCTGACCTATGCCGGAATTTTATAAAACTGACTTCGGTTTCAAGAAAATTCGGGGGGCCCGGCCGGGGTATTTTGGTTCTTTTGAAGAACCTTTAGCGGGAAACCTTTTTAGACTGCCCATTTTTTTCTGACCATTCAAACAATTCTTTTTAAACAAAAAATTTTAAAAAAAAACTTTTAATTGTCAAAGGGAATTTTAACCCCCAAAATGGCGGGGGGATGGGTCAAAATCCCCTTTTGGGCTTTTTTTATCCCAAAAAAAAACCCCGGGAGGTAGGGCTTATTCACTTGTGGAACCTTTTAGGGGCCCAGGCGGTGACAACCCCCCTCATTGTCCCCTTCCTGCCAACGCAGGCCAACCCCTTTCAGTTTGGGATCAAAAGGGGTTTTAACTTTTCAAAAAAACTTTATCTTTTTTAAAGGGAAATTTTAAAAATGGGAAAAGTTCCGAATTTCCCAGGAAGAATGCTCTAAAAAAGAAATAACCTTTATGGAGGCTTTTTTAAATTTAAGAAAGTTTGGGCTTGGGGTTCATGCCTTTAAAAAAACTTTTGAAATTTCAACCCGGGGGACCAATGCCCTTCTGTGAAAAGGGGGGAAAATCTTTTACTGTTTAAAATTTGTTAACCTAGGGCCTTTTTTTATGTTCGGATTGAATTTTAGGGTTTGGTTTTGGTTTAAAAATTTTTTATCTTGGATAAATTTAAAAAAAAAAAATAAATAATCTTTTTAATTTCTTAACAAATTCAAACCCAAAACAAAAATAAAAGGAAACCCATACCACTTCTTCTTCAAATTTTAAAAAAATCTACTAAAAATTAATTATGTCCATAAACTAACAAACTTTAGGTTCAGCACGTGGGGACCGACGGTACGTGTCTTAGGGTAAGGTTCAATGGGAAAAAAAAGTAGGTGGGCCCCTTTTTAAAAAAAAAAAAAAAAAAAAAAAAAAAAAAAAAAAAAAAAAAAAAAAAAAAAAAAAAAAAAAAAAAAAAAAAAAAAATTTTTTTTTTTTTTTTTTTTTTTTTTTTTTTTTTTTTTTTTTTTTTTTTTTTTTTTTTTTTTTTTTTTTTTTTTTTTTTTTTTTTTTTTTTTTTTTTTTTTTTTTTTTTTTTTTTTTTTTTTTGGAAAATGAGGTCCCCGCTGGGGGTCAGGGGCTTTAGTCAGGGCCCTGTGACATGTGGTGTCAAGGTTAATTACCCCAATGTTTTTTATGCCAAACCCTCCCCAAAAAACCCCCCCTGTGGGTTTCCCCAAATTAAATTTGTTAAAACCCCTTTAAAAAAGGGGGGGGGTTTTTAC
>NW_024384927.1:0-52249 GCF_016835505.1 Polypterus senegalus
ATACCCTCTTGATAAAATTTTAGTTTATATCTTTACTTTTCAGCACCAATCTAATTGCATTAAATAAGAACTTAAAATATCCTGCAGGGAATGTGGTTTACATAGCTAAGAACCTACTGAATGGGAACTTGCTATTAGCATATACTGTATTTAAACAGCAGAAGCAATAAACGTAATAGTGTACTTTGACCCTTGCTGCTTTTCCAGGAAACATTTTTGTGTCTCTTAGGTATAATGTCATTGCTTTTAGTTCTAAATAATTGTACATGCACCAGTATTACTAGAGAAATTCTGACAATGAAAAAAGCATATATTTGCAATTGTGTTTGACTTTCTCTAGTGTTCTACTAGAAATGTTAAAGATTTCTTTACTCAAGTTTCTTTTATACCTCAGAGACTGGGTGGAAAGTTTTTGCTTGTATGTTTTGTTATTATGCAATGATCATAAAGCATTTGGTTTAGAAAAACTGAATCATCCACAGTCTGTGGATTTTTATTATCTTTGTGGTCTAACCAACCTATACTGCTCAGTACTTGAAATGAAGTTACTTGAATCACACAGAGCAGTGTTTTCTACAGCATTTCTAGCTTTGTTTTACATGTCATAAGAGTTCTGGACAACACCTCTAACACCCTGTCCTTCCTAACTGGTGGATGGTGTTAAAGTTTGTAAAAGAATGCACCAGCTTAAAATAATCCCTCAGCAGTGTCTGCTTTGTACCCCGCTTGAGATCCTTAAGGGTTGTGGACACTTTTTCTCTAGTGTCATTTCTTGTGACTGAAGACAGAGAGATATAATTAAAATTAGTAAAAAATATTTTATTAATACACACCAGGCAAAGGTAAGAATGACAGAGAAGCACAGTCCTAGGACACCTGCCCTTCATCTGCGCCGAGAAGTCGGTGTCCTAAATCTTTTATAATGCTAAGCGCAAAATTTGACCTTATGACTTTAGTTGCACAAGAATTTAAACACATTACATCTTTACAATAATTTTGTTTGGATCAGTAGTTACACAATTTTAAAGGTCATCAGTTGGGCACTTGTAACTTCTTGTTTGTTAGAGAAAACAGAAGCTGCACTTGTCGCAAGACAGACTTTTCGTGGCCCTTGTCACGCACACCAGATTTGATCAATAACTGATTTTTATTTTTCCACATTCCCCCCTTTTTATCAATCTGGGCATGATAAAATAGTGAAGAAAATTCAGAAGGCGGAGGTAAGGGATGGGGAAGGAGGAGGAGAGGGGGAAAGGGATGAGGAAACTGAAGAGGCAATTTGGAGCATATGCTCCTCGTGTAGCATATAGGCCTTGGCTATAGAAGCAGTGAAATATTTGGATATTATATAGCGAATAAGAGGAACAATGCAACATCCGACAAGTAAAAGGACAATGAATACTACTGCCAAAGAAATAAATACTGATTTTAGCCTTTGGCCCCATGACCCAAAGGTGGACATGAACCATCGATCCCAAGGGTCAGAAATGCCTGAGTTAGTGGCAAGTTCATTGGAAAGAGATGTTAGGCTGGCTAGTGCTCGAGTAATGGACCCATCAGGTGCAGTATTATTAGGGATATATGTACAACAAGCATCACCAAACATAGCACATACTCCACCTTTTTCAGCAAGTAACATATCTAGGGCCAAACGATTTTGCCAAGTCATTAGGGAGGTACGATCTAATTGTTCATGAATACCTTCTATAGCATTTCTAGTAAAATTAAGGAAACGCTGCTGGTTATAATATAAGTAATTAATCCAGTCAACGTTTTTATTAATGGCAATCTGAGGTATGATTGCTTTAAACTTATCTGGGACTACTCTGGGAACTCCTATGGAATCAATATATACTCCTGGGCCGTGCAGGGAGAAGCTGGAGGAAGAGTCTGGGAGGGAACGGGTTCGGCGGAAGGAAGTGGAGAGCTGGGAATTAGGGGGGCGATACAGAGAGTGTGAAGAGGGTAAGGATAATAATCGAAAGGGCATAACTAGCTGTACAGGGGCACAAGTGCCAGACCAATCGAAATGCAAGATATCAAACAGTTTTGACCTGTGGCACATCCACCAAATATCAGATCTAGGGGTAGTTTGGGAAAGCAAAAATTTTGAAAGAGTGGAATTAAAAGAGGTGGAATTGACATGGAAGGTTTGGGCGCAGAAGGAAGAAGGTAATTCTCCTACCCAAGCAGTTCCATTTGATTTAAAACATGTGAAATTTCCTTCATGGGACTGAAACATGGGGTAGTCATATGACGAATGGGGGAAAAGAACAGATAAAGCGAATGCAATTGGAATCAATAGAAGTTTTGGAAGTAGTAAATAAGTAGAGAAGACAAGGCAGACCAGTAGGGTCAGAAATGTTAGATAGTGGGAAAGGGACTGTTGCTAGAGAAGAATGTGCTTGATTTAGCTAAAGAAATATGAGGTAAAAAATATTCTGTGAATATGTAAGATGTACAAATGCAGCAGCTTTTGTGGGGGAAATGAAAATGCAGGGGATGTGAAGGGTTTCGGGGCAGGTACCTGATGAAAGAAAAGATTCTAGCCAGGGGGTGTCTACTTCTGCAGGGAAATATTGGGCAGTGCAATAGGGTGTCAGGGGCTTGGAGATTGGGAAACAAGCAGGAGGGAAATGAGTGAAGGGCTTTAAGAAGGATGGTGTGTGGGGAAACATTTCATTGAAATGGAGAGAGAAAGTTTTGTCATGAGATCCCTTCCTAAGAGGTTAACTGGACAGAACTGATTTAAAAGAAATCAGTGTGTTAAAGTGGAATCACTGGAATGCAGCTGAACTCGAAGAATCTCTTGAGGCAGGGACCTCCTTCAGCGAAAGGGCTGAGCGTGGCTCCTGTGTCCACGAGGAAAACAGTTTCAGTGCCATTCACCAGCCAGCAAAGTCAATAATGGATCAGTCTCTGAATTATGGGTGAGCAAAGGTAGTTGAAGAGAAGGGCTGGGGGTCCCTGCGGATTCCTATGTCCATGAAACATCAAATTGTTCAGGTGGTGGAGGAGGGTGGGCACTTGTGAGGGCAATTGCGGCGGAAGTGTCCCATTTCACCACACCCGTAACAAGCATATGGTGTAGCGTTTGGATCTGGAGGGGGAGGCAGCTGAGTGGATGATCCACTTGGATTAGGTAACATATATCCGCTACCTTGTCCCCGTCCACACCCTTGTCCCCGAAAAATCCTCCACGTCCATGACTTCTGCCGGGAGCGGCCCCACCAGTGTAATAGTTCATTTGTGCTGCAATCAGCTTTGTCTGGGTGTCTGACTCTTTCTGCTTGCTCTGTTGTTCAGCATGCGCTGCGTGACGCTTTTACTTCCTCAAACGCGCAGCCTCTCATCTAATACAGGATACCTTGTTTTGAATGTCGCTCTAAGTCCGAAACAAAAAGAGGAACTGCAGTTTTAGTTCGGTTGTCTGGATCTTCAAGGCCGGAGTGTGTTGCCATTAACTCTTAAATTCAGTGTGCCCATTCATCTACTGTCTCTTTTTTTTTTTTTTTTTTTTTCTGTTTGGCAGCCGAGATAAGAGACCAGTCTCTGCCTTTCTTATACTTGTCCTTAATATTATTTTAACATGTTCCCATTGCGTAATAAAGGGACCTTCATCCCGCCCCGAGGCAACGCCTCGTTCCACTGCCACGGGTTTCCGTTATGCTGTCCATACTTGACAGTGTCCCATGTGGTGCCAAGCTTTCTCCACAGCACCTGGGTCCATTCTGCGGCATTAGGCTTATACATATCATACAGCTGCTGTAATTGTTCTATGAATTTTTTAAACACACCGATGACTTTGGGATCAGGCAATTCGGACACAACGTCCTTCAGCTCTTGAATGTCTCAGTTACGATGTATCATTACAGTAGTGGAATTTTGGGCTCCTATAGCCTGGGTGTGATCATAATGGGGATTGGGAACCTCAATTAAAGGGCACGAAAAGGTAACCATGGGGGTGTTTCTAAGTTTTGGGAAAGGAGGGCTAAAACAGGTGTCATTTGTCGGTCCTTCCCATAGGACTGACTCCTCGTATGGTGAGACACGGGGGACTGAGAATTGAAAACTGAATGTTCCGCTTCCATATCGTCATCGGAGAGACCTGGCTCCACACTTACTTGGGGTGAAGGTAAAGGGTAAGGGGGTGGAGGTTGTGGGTGAGGTAGAGAGGAACAGATGACAGGGTATAAGGAATCTTCACTAGTATTATTCTTTTTCTTACTTTTGGTTATCTGTGGTCCCGGATCTTTCTGCACTTTCTGTAGCGCAATTAGCAGTTCCTCTCTTTCTTTCTTAGATTTACCCTCATTTGTTTTTAGCAATTCATTCTGTTTCTGTACTGCTTCCAAATTACAATCTTTAATAACCAACTCCCATCTGTCATACATAACACATACCTCTATTACAACATCCTCATACACTTCTACATACAACACCCTTGTGCATTTCTACATAATATTTTTCTAATTTTCTGTATCTCACTTGCATCTCCTGTCCCTTCCAATGGCCAACGCCCACCGCTCTGCTTATTCCATTTTTTACATGCCCTTTTAAAATCCAATCCTGTGTTTTTCTCTATTAACTTTCTAGGTGACCCTTTTTTGTGCGGCGTCTGCTGATCCTCCGAAAACAATCCTTCCAGCATAAAAGACTTCGAACCCCCGGCCGTTGGCAGGCTTGCTGTTATGTATTCCCATTTTTTCCTTTGCTTTTCCCCCCCGAGCCCTGTGCCAGATTTATCTTTCTATCCTTGTCCTACTCGTCCCCTGTCCGATGAACTATTGGAATGCTGAGTGTGCCACTCACCCGCCAACGTTCCTTTAATATTCCCAGGGGAAGTATACTACACTATTTCCTACGTTACTGTCACAGTGCACGGTGAAAGCAAATATTTATTTCTAGTACGTACTTTTATTACTCCCTTGTTTTTTAACCTGTTATTCTTCTATTCTATGCTCTATCCTCTGTCCAATAGATTTGTCCGGTTTATGGTGTGCCACGCACCGGATCCCGCCCTAAATCCCCCTTTTTTAATTCCCAGAGGATAGTGTTCTATACTATCTTTCCCAACAGGAGTGACCTAAAACAAGGTATTTCTTTTCCATTTACTATTCCCGGTCACTTTTTATACTCCACAGCAAGCCCGCCCCCAGCTTATCTTTTACGGAAACCTCCGGGTTACTTACCCCAGCCTGGGTGTTAGTCAGCTCTGTCAGGAAAATCCTTCTCAGTCACCGTGGTTGTACCAGAAGGAGACCGGGGACTCCTCACGCAGGAGTCGTCTCAGGACAGGGCAGTCCTAACTTTTATCGGAGCTGCTTACTCTGCTGCCGGTGCACTTAGTTGCGGCAGTCTGTTTCAAGAAGACAGATCGCTGAGATCTTCCCGCTCGAGGAGTCAGCCGGCCGTCTCCTGCCCCACGTTGGGCCAGAAAACTGTGGACACTTTTTCTCTAGTGTCATTTCTTGTGACTGAAGACAGAGAGATATAATTAAAGTTAGTAAAAAATCTTTTATTAATACACACCAGGCAAAGGTAAGAATGACAGAGAAGCACAGTCCTAGGACACCTGCCCTTCATCTGCGCCGAGAAGTCGGTGTCCTAAATCTTTTATAATGCTAAGCGCAAAATTTGACCTTATGACTTTAGTTGCACAAGAATTTAAAGACATTACATCTTTACAATAATTTTGTTTGGATCAGTAGTTACACAATTTTAAAGGTCATCAGTTGGGCACTTGTAACTTCTTGTTTGTTAGAGAAAACAGAAGCTGCACTTGTCGCAAGACAGACTTTTCGTGGCCCTTGTCACGCACACCAGATTTGATCAATAACTGATTTTATTTTTCCACAGGGTCTTGGAGTATGGGAGCATAGCAGAGGTGAGATAAAATTTCACCACGAGATCAGAAGAAGAAAGCAACTCTGTTGCCAAAGTAAAACCGCCGAGAAAAGAGAGAAACTCTTACACAAGTGAGTACATCGTCAAAATAGTATCCCTTTAACTTTTGCTCCCATCACTAACACACAAGCGAGGCAAGCATGTGGGCACAACGAAGAGAGGATGCCCAGAGTAGTTCTTTTCAATTACCTGACATCTCTACATTTCAATTTTTTTGGTGACAATTTCAATAGTTTCTAGGACCCCAGGCTTTTTACAGCATAGGCTTACATAACTATTAAAGGCTAATGCTGCAGGTATAAGGGGACCCCAGTTATGTTTCTCCTAAATAATTTGTTGCTTGAAAGTTCATAAGTAATAGTGACAAAAACTCCACAGTTTTTTTACTGTAAGCCCATTGTTATTTGTCTATATATGCTTCATTTTTACTATTAAAGTCATCTTCTTTTTGTTTTCCATTACGGTATCAATTTTGTTATTTGAGTTCTTAGTTTTAAAAAATGTTAGAACCCCTGACCTAGACACACCTATAAGCATGTTTACTTGTCAGTGTTAAAAGTAAGACCTAGAAAAAGATTAAAAGACCCACAAGCCCACAGCGTCTTCTGTTAAATCTCTTTTCATCCACTATATACTGTAATGCTGTAGAGTTTTCTTAGCTAACGAGGTTGGAAAAAATTGAATGAACTTTTTAACTTAATCTTAAAAACTCAGTTAATCCAGTTTATTTTTAATTTACTGTTTCTAGAAAGCAAATAGTGCTAAAATTCATAATGCTATATTTGTGCTCATAGCTGTTTTCCATGAGCCTGAATCAAGGAGCTAGATCATTGAAAGTTAACTCTCAATGATATTACTATGTGCTATTCTGTCTTATGCTATGCTGCTCCTCTGTGATATTTTATGTGGGCTTTAAAAGTACAGAAACTGTTTACCAGGCCTGGTAGCTTCTTCTTGGTCCAGGACTTCATCTTTTGTCCTTATTCACTCAGATCTGCTACTTCCTCTTCAACAAGTCCATTATAGGGGTAGCAAAATAGAAAATGTGAATGTATTCCTGTGAAGCAAATGCTTCATTATTAAAATACTGTATGGTTTGCTGCCTTATTTTTTTATTGTTAATTTTCAATAATGCAAGAAAGACTGTGTACATTTCTTTCCCCAGCTGTTTAAAACAGTTAACCTTTAAAGAACCTCAGTTATACTGTATAACTACTGAAGGCCTATTGATAAAACTATCATGCCATCAGAAATCCAACCAAGTTTTAATTTTTACATAGGTACAGTGGGCAAAAGTGACACACTTTCAAAAGAGCTGAGCTATGTTAATTTGCTTAAACATTTATTTAAAAGTGATAGCAGATTAAAATATTTGCCAATATCAAGAAATAAACAAAGACTAGAAGACATTTTCTGCATCAATAAACTTGCTGTTTGCCTCAAAAGAATTTAAGTGACCCACTTTTAAACACTGACTTTCCTAGAAAATCTAGACTCTGCAAAATTCACAAACAAACACAAAGGAGATTTAGCACAGGGATAAAGTGTACCATAGCAAAACAAATCTAATCTGAAATGCCTAGTAGAGAAAAAGTGCTTAAATTCCCACAAGTAGCCTGTAACATTTTAAGCCTGTTAAAAAATGGGAAGCATTGTTAGACAGAAGGTAGGCATAAATAAAATAGAAAACTGCTTCAATTTATCTTAGGTATTTTATTTTAAATATAATGCATTCACTTACTTTGGAAGAAAATGCTAATTGCATTCTTGTTTAAAATTCAAAAAGACTAACACTATATTATTTTATTACAATCATTTTCATCTAAACTTCTGAATTGTATCATTTCAACTGGGCCACAATATTTCAATTCACTTCAATTCTATTTATTCTTACATAATTCTCTTCAATTAGAGTGCCAAAAAAGACTTAAAATCAAATATGTGCAATAGTAGAGAACACAGCAATACAACTTTTAAAAGTATACACTGTACACTATTATCAAAGGAAAATAATCAAGAAGTCAATATTTTTAGTTAAATAGTGAATGAAGTAATAGTAAAAGTTGTGGTGACATAGTATAAATAACAAAATTAGGCTTTTAAGAAAAATACTTTATACAACAACCAAACATGAAAACGGATTTTCTTGAAATCAAGATAATAATTTTATTGCCTATTTGAAAAATTTGCATCATATTTTAAACTTCAATGCCAGTATTCAGTTTCTAGATCTTGACAACATTTCTAACCAGGTGCAGCATTCATATATAGAATACTTGGACTGACACTCCTACAGTGCTTCAAGACAAGAACAATTTCGCTTAAATAAATTCAAGGAATTACATAATACCCTTATTTTTTCTGACTACAATAACCAGAAATTGAGACAGTAATTAAAAGGAAATCACATGGAATATATGTTAATAAGCAGTAGAACAAGACTGATAATAACTCACTGACAAAACCTCTCCCATAAGTTGCTCCCCAAACTTAGTAAGCTGATGAAGACCACATTAGCTCAGCTCTGGCAGAAACTCAAGAACATTTCTCAGGACCTTTAAATATGCAGTAGCATAAAGTAAGAAGTGAACTTTTTTTATTGATTTTATTAAAAGCAAATAGCAATCCATAAAATCAAATCAAACTTAACAAAACCAAAATTCAACCCCAACCCAAAAGAAGAAGAGTAGTGCCAGCCAACAAAGCAAATCTTAGAAGCAGCAAGGAACAAAGAGTATCCATTTCCTTGATATAGAAGCTTATTCTAAAATGTTATTGAATAGATCCTGCCCTATTTTTAAAAAGTTTTGAACAGATCCTCTGAGTGAGAAGTAGATTGTTTTCAATTTCAAATAGTATGGAATGTCAGTTACCCACTGACTTAACACTAGAATCCCTGAAGCCTACGAAAATATTTGTAACTAGCCAACCCGTGGCGTACCATACGCCGCATAATCAGGCCGGTTTTTTAATGACTTTTAAGCACAAGAAGAAAATTAACATTTGAAAAATCGGTAATGTGATAAATCAGCAAGAAAAGCAACATTGTAACAATGCACGGAACAAACCAACACACAATCGTCCGTGACTGAAAACTGGCGAACCGTCCTTGCGCCTTCTCCTGCCAGACGGAGGGATGCGAGTGCACTGCGCTCAGGCACGGAGTGTGGAACGGCAGGGAGGAGAAGGGCGCCCACTCCGCTCTCTCCGTCATGCTAGTCTGCTGATTTGTCGTTCAGTATGCACTGCCCTCTCATGTGCCCACCTCCAACTCGTCAATTGAGTTGTCGTCTTTACACAGTCCAGATGTACCTGTGACTGACATAGACTTTTCATTGCTCTGTGTGGTTTTGGCTGCTTTTCTATATATAATCCACCAACACATATTAGTAGCGAGGTGGGAGGCGGGTGTGTACAAAGGGTTGGGATGCAACCAGTGGGAGCGTATGAGTCGCACTTAGTGGGAATTCCACGGTTTGCAGAAAGAATGGGGTTCAACGGCTTACCCACACCAGGTAGACACATGTTCAATGTCAAGCATAATTATTTATTGAATGCTAAACACTTCTGGAAAGACACAGTTGTCTAAAATGGGTTGGTGTGAGAATACAACAGTAAGAGAATGAAAAGATGGAACTCTGGAGAGAGCAAAATACAACACAATAGTGAACCTGCGGCATAACAAACACTGCATAATTATTTATTGATGGTTGAACACTTCTGGAAAGACACAGTTGTCTAAAAAGGGAGGGTTTGAGGATACAACAGAAAATGAATGAAAAGATGGAACTCTAGACTTTTCATTGCTCTGTGCGGTTTTGGCTGCCTTTCTATATATAATCCACCAAGACACCCGACCACGGTAGTAGCGAGGTGGGTGTGAACAAAGTGCAGGAGCATCTAAGAAGACGCATGTTTGTTGCGGATGCGAATTGCTGTATGTAGCGTGTAAAACAGTTTCATATGGTGCACACGGTCGTGCGTCGTAACTGAAAACTCGGTTTTTAAAGACTGCTTACTATATTGTGTTTTAACCTCAGTTGTAAAGGAATGTTTTAAGGACCCCATGGGATACCCCTCGGTTTTGGCTGCTTTTCTATATATAATCCACCAAGATACCCGACCACAGTAGGAGGGGGGTGTGCACAAAAGGTAGGGACGTAATGAGTGGGAGCATATGAGTCACACTTAGTGGGAATTCCACGGCTTGCATCCCGAATGTGGTTCAACGGGTTACCCACGCCTCTCTGCGCTGAGTAGACACACGGTCAATCTCATGCATAATTATTTACTGAATGCTAAACACTTCTGGAAAGACACGGATGTCTAAAACGGGTTGGTGTGAGAATACAACAGTAAGTGAATGAAAAGATGGAACTCTGGAGAGAGCAAAATACAACATAATAGTGAGCCCGCGGCATAACAAACACCGCGTGGCTTAGACGTGCCGTAAGTCTGTAAGTAAGGTTTCTGGAATTGTATAGGATAAATAATATAAAGTTTGGCAGAAGGCTGGGGCTCTTGCCCAACCATGATGCCTGGAGGATGAGAAGACTGGGAAAGAGGCAATACTTCTCATGGGACACGAGAGGGTGCACCAGGAAGTACTACATTACCTTTCTTGGATACATCCTTATTTCTACAGTAATTCGTGTGGTGGAAGACCTGATGGTGTTAACAATTATAGATATTCTTTTGGATATTGTAAGTTGATGTTTTCATCTTCTGCATGATCACTACTGTTTCAGCATAGTCTATTGATACACATTTAACCAATTTGCCGTGTAACTGATGGTCATTTTTGGCGTTAATTCATTTGACTTCATCATTTATCAGTGCTAGGATTGCCCGTGTACTCATTTTTACTGTTGATAACCCTTCATGATGAAATTCTTCAATAAGATTTGGACATAATGCATCTTCTTTATTTGGGAACTTAAAGTGAGGAAAACCTTAAAATTTCTAAGAGCTGAAAGTGCAGGAACTGTGTCTGTCAAAAGCATTCATACAAATGAGAGGTGAGAGTGCCGTGTGCGTGGTTGAATATGGTTGAGAGGATGATGTGACTTGAAAAAATCTCATGGCCAAAGTTTTGTCTCATCTCATGATTTTTTTATATAATATACAGACTAATAAACAAGTAAAGAGTCATTAATATTTAAATTGCTAAATTCAATTTTAAGTCAATAACAATTATAATGATAATCTAAACACTAGTGAGGCGAATTGCTCAAGTACTGAAAAATGACTCTAGCTGCAAGTGGAAGTCCCATTTTACTTATGATGCCAAGCAGAGTTGCATTGTGGTGCAACCTTCTATTAGCCTGCAAAAGTGCTGTGAACAAGCTGTCTGTTGCTACGGTCCTGCCATTGTCCAGTCTGATAGCGGTCATGGGACTTCATATCTTTGACTGCTAGATCTTTGTAGACACTGAACACCCATGAAATGCATGTATTCCAAATAATGATATACTGTATCATTTACCCTATACAACTTCAAGCACCTCACCTCACACACACGCATATAAGGAGCCTTGGCTTGACCTGGGAGAACTTTTTGCCCAAGCTGAGCTCCATCAAGGTGGGGGATGGGTCAGCAGGCTGCTTGTGCTGATCGATGCATTTACAAAACAAGGGCCAGGATTATGAGTTTCTTCGCAGGCTTTAGGAATTCTAGTGTTAACACGTAACTTAAAGTTTAAGTCATCTGCATCCATTATAACACTTAAATGCTATACTTCTACCTTGACTTTCTGTGCCAAGAAGTCAGATTTATTTCTAAGATCCTCACTTTTTTTTCCATTTTGCTAAAAACTATTAATTTAGTTTTTTCCTTGCTTAGCTCAAAGCAATTGTTGCTCATCCTTTCAAAAATGTAAAAAAGACATTCGATCAAGGGGCACCAAGTTTCAGGTTAATTGTGATTCTAAACATAAGTAAAGCTAAATGTCATCTACATAAATGTAATAATAAATAAATAAATAATAATAAGTAATAATAAATAGATAACCTTTTTAAAATAATCTAGCTTAATAGGACCATATACATTGAAAATAACTGTGAGCCCAGAATACATTCTTGCAGTACATCATTTGTAATATTATTGAAAAACTACATTTACATCAAGTAATAAAGAATTTTGTATTTGTTACATAAGAATTAAACAAACCAAACCTGTGACTGGGTCAACATCGTAGGATTCATCAACCTTCTGAAACTTTTTTTATACTGTTTAGATTGGATGAAAGTCTTCTCTTATTCAAGATGGCTACACATACTTTCACTTGACACAGTGGTGTAACAATGAGAATATTTTTGTCTCCAATTAAGGCATCATTTGGTAAATCCATATACAAACAATGTTTCTTTCTTGACTGTTAGATTCCTAATTTTACGTTTACACTGCTGTTTTGGTGTTCTTTAGAAGTTTATTTGTCTTAGTTTGGTGTTTATGTTTGGTCACACAATGTAAGGTAAGTGAAGTAAACTTTCCAGGTTTCAAAAATATAAGGCCTAGCTCATTTTCTTTTTAATAATGGTATGGTTTATGGCTTGTTTTCTTTTTTTCTTTTTTGTTTTTTTTATAACTCACGTTGTTTTTTTCCATTTAGTTGCCCTGTCACTGCTGAGTCATGGCAAATAATTTGCACAGTCTAACAGGGAACAAAAACACATTTAACCAAATTTAACCTTCTTAATGAAACATAAAGGTTCAGATTTCCTGTGAAATAATTCTAAAAGTTCTTCATACTTTCACTTAGAGACTTACAAGATTGAACAAAATATTTAAAACTTGAAACCCATAGGTACACTCGTACTGTATATGAATAAGTTGAAATTGCAGTGGAACAGTTTTAAGAAATATCACTGGAAAAACTGATCCCATCACAGATTCAGTCATGTAGGAATGAATAAATAGGGCAATGGAATATCAAGAATGGCATATCTTGTTTCATTCAGAATGTCTATTATCTGCAGGATAACATCCTGAACCCAAATTAATTTTTATACCAACCCTGAAACAGTAAGCCTTTAAAAATCGTAAGACAAGTTAAGGACTTAGACTTGAAATAATACACCATCATGATCCTAATCATAATGTATATGTTCATGCTGTTTGAGGTAAGGCAATTTTTAAAGTAAACGTAAAAATATCTTCTTAAAACCATCCATTAAAACCAGTCCATGATAATTAAAATGGTAGTTTTACTGTTGGAAAGTAGACTGTTAGTAGTAAAATCAACTGATAACTGTGACCAAGAGCAATAATTAGTTATTTAGCATTAACTGCAAAGATCAAAAGCTTTATATAGTTTAATAAATTTGCCTGCTTTACATACGCCAACAGTTTAATCCATTCTCCAAATTACTGGAGGTTATTTATAGATCATTTTGTAAAATTGTTTGCAATCCAAAAACAAACTGTGGCATTGCAAGAAAATTTTTCCAATAAAGATACAAGATTGATTAATGTTTATTAGAGAGTGATCTGAGCACAATCACTCCACCATACCTTCCATGTGCTACTTGTGTTTAATCACACACATCTGTTTTGTTGCAAATGGAACTAATGTCAGGGATAGATGGTGCAATTACTGACATTTTATTTTATTTTTACTGTTTTGTTTATTTCTCTGTTTTTTACAGGTTGTTGATTTAGCTCAAATTTGGTACACTTATCCATTAAAGAAATTTGTTGAGATAGTTATGTTTTCATAACTATGAGATAACTCAAATAGATTGTGTGTATAACATCTCCCATTGAAAAGCATTGGAGAAGCTGCAAATCCATCTATCTTAAATCAGAGGAACATTGTGTGCAACTTCAACAATAATTTACTTTTTCACTTTCACTTTAACAGGAACACCAACTTTTAAATTTTGTATTTGTTAAAAGCATGTATGTAATGTAGTCTACTAAAACATATAACATTCCATTATCATTTATTTTTGAAATTGACGCATTGTTATAAACATATTTTATAAAAAAAAATATAAGTGACTCTTGAATGAAGTAACTAAAGTCGCCAAATTCACCTGAATGTGACACCATGCATATATTTTCTATTTCATTCACATTTGTAGTGCCCCACAATTATATCTTCAGTGAATGGTTTTTTTCTTTAAGAACTGTTTTCTCCAATTACTATCACTGAATAAGAAAAAGTATTACTTTTTAATGGAATCAATATTATTAAAAACATTTAATAAAAAGCTCAAAAGTCACCAGAAAATATGAATCTGAAAGTGAAACATTAAGACTTCTTTGCCTGCCCATTAGATTGGAATGTGAAGGATATAAACCATGAACTGAAAAGAAAGAATATCTGCTCTTATTAACGCTTCAATAATGTAAATATCAGTTTTTTAAGAGAAATTGAATCCACTATAAATAAGATGAGAAAACTGAACGAGGTGTGATTCTGATGTGAATATCTAGCTCTCATATCCCTTCTGTGATATTCTGCAATCCTTGAGCTTGAACCTTACTGTGGTTAGGAAATCACATGATTTTAGAATGGTTATGGCTAACATATATGCACCAGCTTGGGGTTACAGTGAAATTTATATCCACTTTCTTGTCTTTGTTTTCTAACTTGTACAATCACAAGTTTATACATAATGAAGATATAAGACGTGAGCTTAACACTGTTCTTAATTCATCTTCCTTGGCAGTGAAACTGTCTTCCAAGACCTGTTCTGTAATATCTTAAATAAACACACATTTAATTCATTGTGGTTGTCTGCAACTGTGCTAATAATAATAATTCACTTTCTTCCATTCATTATGGTTATTTAATAATTCAGTATTTATTTATTGATAAGTTCCTGTCGTTAATCATACTATTGAATTATTATGCCAATGTAATTTCTGACCATGCTGCACTTTAGGTTAGAGCTTTAAACTGCAAATTTGTTTAACATATGGAACAAGTGGCCATTCAACTTATTATTAGTAGCAGATAATGATTTCATTAAACAGCTATCTTACAAAGCTACTTTTTTATTAGAACAAAGTGATTCAGAGACTTCTGCTACAAGCATTTGTGAAACCTATAAAGTACATTTAAGGGTTCAGATTATATCAACCTCTGTAAATAAAATGAAGCTACAATACAGAATAACAACAGAATTAATCTTATCTCTTAACTCAATTAAGAATTTACAAGGTTACCTAATTTATATCATTAAATGGAAAAACTGGCTCAGTCTTTGAGCCATTTTTTTTAAAAATCAGAATTCTTGAATATAGAGAGAAAGCTTGTAAGGTGCTAGAGCATCAAATGCATGCATCACTAAAATGAATATTATGAGTATACTTGAAGATGGTGTATTCTTCTGTGGGTAGCAAATGCAAGATTAAAATAAATTAAATTAGACATACCACAACTTCAGATAATATATAAAATAAGCCAAATAAACCTTTAACGTTCCTTGACATTTTAGAAGCCATTGAACCACATACTACATACACAGATGTTTATCTGTCAGAATTAAAAAAAAAGCCTCCCAAATTTTTACTGTGAATGTTACTTATGTTCCTTTAAGCCAGCCAAAACACAAAACAATGCATCAGATATCTATATCATTCTTTGAAACTGAAAATAGAAACCCTGTAAACTGAAACTGATACAGACCAACTTCCCTTATAAATACCTCAGTATTTATAAACAATACAAATTCTTTTGTTTTTTGGAGATGGCACTGTCATGGATGCCATCAGCTAACATTTAATTGTTAATAAAGTTAAACTGCTTGTGATTTACTTTTGGAAAACTTTAAATATGAAATTTAAACAAAAGTAATGTCTTTTAATAGATAACATGCTTCTTTATATCGACTGACACTTGTTCCCTGACGTCACTGGTGCCAACTCCTCCTTCTGGCTTTATAAGAAACGTACCAGTGGAGCATTGAGTTTACATAAGGACTTAATTGCATTAGTTTACTTGATTTGTTTCTTTGGTTTATTGGATTGTTTGCTTGTTTCTTTTGATTTCACAACTGGAATTGTGTATTCAGACTTGTACACCTTGAAATGTCTTTTTAGACATGTCATTTTTGTTAATAAACTCTCAATTTATAAAGATTACAGCTTGGAATTATCTTTAAAAGCCAGAATTTTCTACCCCTTGTAATACATTTTCAGTTTCTTGGGACTTTTTTGCTATATTCTAACAATTAAGCCAACTTCCCTATTTTTGTGTCCTACTTAGGCCAAAGTCTAGAGGTAGTAGGCTGACTTTGGGTGAATCTTTTCTGAGAAGGCTGGAGAAGGTTCTGGTAAGCTTTGAGGAGAATTTTGGAGGTCTCTGTGGACGAAGACTTCAGACTAGACAGCAGGTGTGGTTATAAAGCAGCTTTATTTTGCAGAGTCACAGTGAGAAGAGTTTCAGAAAAGCAGACAATCAAATATACATGACAGCGTCAGGGCTCTTCTGAACCCCGTCTGTTGAGTTTTTATACCCCTAGAATGCGTGATTTAATATCATTATGAAATGTAACAGTCAACACTTTATTATACACAATCCTTGAGCCCCTTCAGTGCCACCTTGTGCAACTTGATTTCTTGGCCCCTTTTGTTATGGCGTTCAGATGTAAGCTAAGGGAAAACGTGATAAGGCAGACTCATGTGTGGAATGCTTAGACCTTGAGTCCTTTGCACAAATATTTTTCTGTTTGCTAAAACAAAGCATGCTTTTACATGGTTTAGTAAAGCTTACTTCTCAGACATGAATTAGTACAAGGGAAGAAGAGAACATTCGTCTTCCACATTCCTCCCTTTTTTAGCAAACAAAAAATATTTGATCAGGGGAGAGTTGAGTGGGAAAGGGTAGGAGAGGGGATGGAGTGGAGTGGGTGGAGGAGTGTGGGGTGGCTGTGCTGATCTGAAGCATTTTTTTCTTTGTGTAAAAAGTAAGCCTTTGCCATAGAGGCAGTAAAATACTTGGATACAGTGTATCTTATCAAGCGAACAATACAGCAAGCAGGAGAATGATAAAAGCAACTGTAAGAGAGATGAAAACTGATTTAAGCCATTTAACCAGGTTGAGTGGAGGTGTGTTCTGACTCAGGACCCACAACAGTGGCTACAGCTCAGCTAAATGAGCCACCAGAAACCTGCAAACAGGAACAAAGCACAAGGGGTCCCCGGCGACTTGAAAATAAATCACCCTTAAATGTCCAAATATTGCTGTTCTTATAGCTGAAAGTGCATACAATTTTTACTATTATGTTCTAGAAAATAATCTGTAGGAAGAACAAAAATCTAGCTTTCTTTCAAGCCGTGCTTTATATAGCGTCTTTCATACATTTATCAGTCCATCCATTTTCTAACTCACTTCAGTTCAGGGTCATGGTCATGGCACCTATCAAAGTTGTGGGCACTGGAACCCTTGAACTGGATGCCATCCTATCACAGGGCACACTCGTTCACATGTCCATAAGAAACACCAGGCAAAAGTACATTATCCAGTTAACCCAGTTTTTACATCTTCAGGATATAGCAGCAAACAAGGATACCACAATCAAGGGTGCCATCTTTTGCAATGTGAGATGTGAATCCAAGCAGGCAGTCCCTCAACTTTAACAGCGTGTGGTGTCGACAGCAGAACTTGGAACGGTCCTCTCCACCGAGGGTGATGCCAATGTTTCCTTTGAGTATCTCTAACCAGAATCCAGGTTCCTAATGGAATCGGGAGTCCTTTGATGGAGGACTAGTTCTCCAGGCCTGATTCACCTGCTCGTGGACTTCCTTCAGAGAAGCTCGGAGACCTGTAAGACTGGAAAGAAGATCATTGTCCACAGTATGCAGTGTAACATTACCTATGACCATGCTGACTGGCATAGGCCATCCGGTCAGAATTTCGAATGGCAACAGCCCTAACTGCCGATGTGTTCTTCCCCTTAATCCCATCAAGGCCAGAGGCAGAGCATCAGGCCAAGTTAAATTTGTTTGCTCACAGATTTTAGCCAATTTAGATTGCAAGGTACCATTGCATCGTTCCACAATACCTCCACTCTGGGGGTGGTATTTGCAATAATGATGCACATTTATCTGGAGCCAGGTGGTTAATTCATTTATAACGGAATTTACAAAGTGTGTGCCATTATCAGTTTGTAATTTCTGTGGTATGCCCCATCTAGGAATGATTTCCTTTATCAAAGCTTTTGCCACAGTTTGGCATCTGCATGTTTGGAAGGGAAAGCTTCCACCCATCGGAGAACACATCAACAATTACTAAACAGTATCGGTATCCCTTTGATGGTGTTAATTCAATGAAGTCCATTTGAAGGTGTTCGAATGGACCCATTGGGTTAGGTGTAAGCGGGACTTACCTGGGTGCCCTTTCCTACATTAAACTTTTGACATAATGCACAGCGCCTGCAGAACTGCTCTGCATATGTAGAGAAACCTACAGCTTCCCAATGTTTTTCAACATCTTGAACCATGGCGTCTTTTCCAGCATGGTCTAGGCCATGGGCGATTTTTGCCATACCTGGGAAAGAAGCCTTTGGGAGGAAAGGTTTGTTAGTTTGCTTATGGGTCCAGACTCCATCAGAGAGGACCCTTCTTTGGACCATTTTCTCTTCTCTGTGTCCGTGGCTGCACTCTGTAAAGAAATAATTTGATTATCAGTGTCCTGGTCATTTCTCTGTTGGAATAAAGAGATTGGTGTGTTATTATACGCAGCCCGTTTAGCAAAATGATCAGCTAATTTGTTTCCTTTGCTGACAGGATCCTGTTTTCCTGTGTGAGCTTGACATTTAACGATCTCTAGCTTTGATGGTTTAGTTATGGCCTCTAAGAGGGATTCTATTAGTTTTTGATGCTGAATGGGCTTGCCAGTACTGGTCTTGAATCCCCCGAGTTTCCATAATGCCCCATGATCATGGCAGACTCCAAAAGCATATCTAGAATCAGTATAGATAGTTACAATTTTTCCCTCTGACAACTGACAAGCTCGGTGAGAGCTATCAACTCAGCTGCCTGCACTTAAACTTGAAGAAATTCGGTTTGCTTCCAGCAGGTGGTCACCTTTGACCACTGCATAGCTGGTTGAAGGTGTTCCATTTTCCAATCATAAAGAACATCCATCCACAAAAATTATCTCTCCTGTTCCTAAGGGTGTTTCCTGTAGGTCTGGTCTAGGTTTTATAACCTTAGTTATTTCATCATGACAGTTGTGGGGCTCCCCTTCCTTTTCAGTTGGTAGAAGAGTAGCTGGATTTAAGGTGGAGCACCTTTCTATGGTAACGTTTGACAACGTACAGAGTACATTTTGATAGTGTATTGCCCTAGCAGTAATGAGATGTGAGGTTTTAACCTGTACTAAAATGGAGTGTACGGCGTGAGGCACTTTTACCACTACGGGGCTCATGAGCACTATATCTGTACTGGCTAGCACGGCCTCTGTTGTGGCTGCTACAGCTCTGAGACAGGTTGGAAGTCCCGCAGCCACTGGATCCAATTTTTCAAAAAATAGGCTAAGCCTTTGTTTTTTCTCCATGGAGTTGTGTAAGAACTGCATTCATATATCCCCCCTTTTCGTCCACAAACAGAGTGAATAGAAAATAAACAACAGTCCCAACGCAAGTGCAAACAGTAGTGCACTTTTTTTTTAAGTCACATAGAGCCTTTCAGCTTGATCATTCCATGCCACCTGACCAGAAAGGGGAGATCAGGGGTGACGCTAAAGTTTGCAAAAGCTGTGCTTTTTCAGTGAAGTTTAAAATCCATTGCCGGCAGTATCCTAGAATGCCTAATACAGACACAACCTGTTGCTTTGTAACATGTCTAGAAAGATTTTGAATGGTGTTTATACGATCGCTAGAGAGAGAGCTCTTGTTCCGCAGAAATGTCATGACCTAAATATTTCACAGTTGTTTGAATTAACTGCAGTTTTGTTTTAGAAACTTTATGGCCATTTTCTGCTAAAAATAATAACAATTTCTGAGTATCATATGCACAATCTTCTTCTGTAGTACTACACATTATATCATCTACATACTGTATCAATACACTGTTTTTATCTGGCCAAAAGCCATCTAAATTTTGAGCAAGAGCTTGTCCAATACACAAGGGCTTCAGTATATCCCTGAGGCATAACGGTCCATGTCCAACGGCGGTTTTGGAAAGTAAAGGCAAACCAGAATTGAGAGTCAGGGTGCACAGGAATAGAAAAATAAGCGTTAGCAAGGTCAATAACAGAGAAATAACGTCTAGGTGCCCTAGGAAAGAGAAATAACGCCTAGGTGCCCTAGGAAAAACTGCAGAATTAACTTGTCGAAGATATTGAACAAAACGCCATGAACCGTCAGCCTTTTTAACAGGTAAAACGGGGGAGTTGACTGGAGAGAATTTAATTTGAATGAGTGCTCCATGTTTCACGAGATCGGAATGTACGGTGGAGATGCCAGCCTCTGCTTCTGGAGACAGAGGATACTGGGCGATGCGGGGAAGGATGATTTTGGGTAAATCACCAGTGGCTCACAGTGCGCTATCCTTCCATAATCATTCTTCCCCTGGGACCAAAGTGCATTGGGAAGTGAGGAAAGCCAAGAGGGATATGAAGTCTGAAATGAAAATGTGGAGAGGGTGGGATGGCATAATGAACGGATAAATGGAAGGTTATCCCGAAGTAAAATCTTAAGTTATCAAATGATCTGAAGTATCAAAATACCCGAGCAACGTGCAGCCAGTCCGTCCTATTGAGACATTGTTCCACCCATTCCCCAATTTGACCAGTGAACGGTGCTAGATTTGGCTAAAGAAACATGGGGAACCGAACCTACTAAATAGAAAACACTTTGTGAATATGTGAGATGCACTGACAGCAGCAGCAGTGTTGGATGAGAAAAAAATGCAGGGTCTCTGGGCTAGTACCTGAAGAGAGAAAAGATTCTAACCAAGGTGTGTCCACTTCAGAAGGGAAGTACTGGGCAGTGCAGTGGAGGGTGTTGGGGACTTGCAAGTGAGGAAAAAGACATGAAGGAAAAGAGTGTAGGGCTTTAAGGAGAATGGTGTGTGAGGAGATGTTTAGGGTCCAGGCTGCAAAAGAGGGCTTAGTGTGGGGGGAGGTTTGGCACAGGAATTTAGGAATAGAACAGTAAAACCCTCGTTCGGTTAGAGAAATAGAGAGGGAGAGCTTAGTCATCAGATCCCTTCCTAACAGATTAACAGGGCAGAGCTGATTTAATAAAAAACGGTGCATCAAAGTGGAATCACTGAAATGAAGCTGAACCCGAAGAGGTTTAGACACCAGCAAAACATGGGGTTGTCCAGAAGCAATAAGCACAGTCACTGTATCTTTTGAGGCAGACTAGAAAAGCAGTTTCAGTGCCATTCACCAGCAAAGTCAATAAAGGATCTGTGTCCGCATGGCAAGTGAGCAAAGGCAACTGAAGAGAATGGCTGGGGTCCCTGTGAAAGGAATATCCTCAGGTTCAGGTAAGGGAGGTGGGTGAGGAAGCTGATGTGGGCAATTGCGGCAGAAGTATCCCCTCGTAACATGTAGGTGCTTGATCTGAGGAGAGAAGCGGCTGAGCAGATGAAGAATTCAGATTAGGAAGCAAAAATCCATGACCTCTCCCCCGGCTTCGCCCCTGTTCTTGGAAAAATCCACATCCTTCACGTCCTCGACCCCTGCCTGAGGCGGCTCCACATGCATAATAATTCATTTGTGCTGCGATTAACTTGGTCTGAGTATCTGACTCTTTTTGCTTAGTCTGTCGTTCAGCATGTTCCGCATGTCTTTTAACTTCATCAAAAGTGGCACTTTCCCATCCAAATACAGGATGCGTACCTTATTTTGGATATCACTTCTGAGTCCTGACACAAAAAGAGGAACTGCTGCCTTGGCACGGTCATCTGGGCTGTCTAACCCAGAATGGTTTGTCATCAAGTCCTGAATGCGGTGTGCCCATTCATCTACCATCTCATCTTTCTTTTGTTTGGCAGCTGAAATAAGGGACTAGTTGGTGCCCTTTTTATATTTTGCAGTTTTCACGGTTCCCATTGGGCAAGGAAAGGACCCTCATTATTTTGTCCACGAGGCAATGCCTCATTCCACTGCCACTGTACTCCATTATGCTGCCCATGATTGACAGTAGCCCAAGTAGTGCCCATCTTTCTGCGTAGCACCTGGGTCCATTCAGCCGCACTGGGTTTATATATGTTGTCTAGTTGCTGCACCTGTTCCACAAACTTCAACCCACCGATTACCTTAAGAGTCAGGCAATTCGGACACTATGTCTTTCAGCTCTTGAATATCCCAGTTACGATGTATCATTACAGTAGTGGGGTTATCGTTTCCTGGGGGTTGTGTGGGATCGTGTCGGGGGTCAGGGACCTCAATTAAAGGGCATGAAAATGTGGGTGCTAAAGGTTTTGGGGACTTAAACGGGGTAAGGTTTTCAGGGGACTTATCTCGGAGGGTCTTGCTTCTAGTCCGTTGTGAAATGGAGGGCTTTTTGTGTAAGTCAGAAGAGCCTCCCATAGCCTCAAACAAGTGGCCGTCAGTCTCATCATCTGGATCCGTAAGTGAGGAGACGTTGAATTGATATTGTTCATCAAAGAAATCATCAGTAACTTGGCCATCGGTAACCACAGGAGCTGTTGGGGCAATGAGTGAATGTGGCGGTGGAAGGGGTTGTGGGTAAAGTGTTGGGGAAGAGAGCACGGGATATAAAGGGTCTTTTTTATCACTCCTTTTCCTCCTTCCTTCAGACTGGGGTCCCGAATCAGCCTGCACTTTCTATAAAGCTATAAGCAGTTCTTCCTTTTCCTTTCTAGTCTTAACTTCGGCAGCTAAAAGCTCATTCCGTTTCTGTGCTGCTTCCAACGTACGGTCTTTAATAACCAATTCCCATCTGTCATACATATCCATCCGATAAAGACCTCCATTACAACAACCCTGTCTATTTCTGCACAGTATTTTTCCAATTTCCTGTATCTCACCAATATCTTCAGTCCCTTCCACTGGTCATCTGCCTGCACTGTCCTTATTCCACTTCCTACATGCCTTTTTTTTAAAATCTAATCCTGTCTTCTTTTCAATGAGCTTTCTAGGGGACACGCCTTTCGATCCCGACAGTGCACTAGGAACCTGGCAATCCCCCGAAAATAATCCTTCTAACATTAGGTTTTTTTTGACTCTGGGGGACTGTTTGACAGGCTTGCTGATTTTTTTTTCCCATAGTAAACGGCAGGATCTCAGCAGAAAATGACTCAGCCGTCGATAAATCCCGTTCCACCCGCCGTCCGCTCCTGTCCTCGGATTACAGCTTCAGGTGACTTTGTGTCCGTTTATTCGTATCAGCAGAATCCTACATCAATACGCCCCGTGGAGTCCGGGATATGGAGGTTTTAACCCCGATCCCTTAATTAGACGGTTTGCATGCGTCAGTCTGCCAGGGTATTGTCTCCGTCACCTTAGCAATCCGTTGAGACAAGAGTATAACTAGACAGTGGATGAAAAAGTCGACCTCCCGTTTATTTAGACACGCATTCTCTAAATACGCCCTTTCACCCCATTCCTCAAATTATTATAGGAGCGTGCCACTCGCCCCTTTCTATTCCACTTCACAGGGGTGACTAGCTAACATTCACACTGTGCCGTTTTCCGTAGGGTCCCAAAGCCACTCTCCGTGAGTCCCTAGAACCCTCCTATGGGTCTGATACAGTATGCTCTCTTATTTTTTATTTTGCATATGCTTTTTTTTCTTTTTTCTTTCTATATTCGTAATACTTCCGGCACATCAGTCAAACTAATGGGAATCCCCCGATCTACTCGCCGTGACTCCATTAACCTGCTTGGAAATGCCCGTCAAGTCGTGCCTCGTATCGGCTAGGAGGAGGTCAGGGACTCCCCACGCAGGAAACTCCCAAGGCAGGCCAGTCCTAACTTTTACCGGAGCTGGACCTGATCCATCCGGAATCAGCTCCACTACGGTCCTCTGGACAATCCTGCTCGAGGAGTCGTCTGTTGTCTCCTGCCCCACGTTTGGGCGCCAGAAACTGTGGACGAAGACTTCAGACTAGACAGCAGGTGTGGTTATAAAGCAGCTTTATTTTGCAGAGTCACAGTGAGAAGAGTTTCAAAAAAGCAGACAATCAAATATACATGACAGTGTCAGGGCTTTTCTGAACCTCATCTGTTGGGGGGGGGGGCAAGTTTTTATACCCATAGAATGCGTGATTTAATATCATTATGAAATGTAACAGTCAACACTTTATTATACACAATCCTTGAGCCCCTTCAACTCCCCTTGTGCAACTTGATTTCTTGGCCCCTTTTGTTATGGCGTTCAGACGTAAGCTAAGGGAAATTGTGATAAGGCAGACTCATGTGTGGAATGCTTAGACCTTGAGTCCTTTGCACAAATATTTTTCTGTTTGCTAAAACAAAGCATGCTTTTACTTGGTTTAGTAAAGCTTACTTCTCAGACTTGAATTAGTTCAAGGGAACGAAGAGAACATTCGTCTTCCACATCTCACACTTTCATTACCTTCCTGTCTCCTTAACCCTTAATATAACAAAGGTTTATGATTAACTTAACCAAGGGTATGTTACTTTTTATTAATGGTGTAGTGTGTAAGTCCAGATCTGAGCATTTTCCTTTAACAGTCATGCATCAATATTCAAAGATAGGGCTCACAGCTACATATCAACTTAAAGATTAATGTAATAATAGTATTAAAAATCTATTAGCATGTGTTAGTCAAGATCTTCCCCGCATTTCTTATCTTTATCAAACAATTGGTCGAAATCAATACTGTTTAAAATCAATACTTTAAGCAATTTCTTTTATCTTAGATTATATTTATGAGCCTGACATTAACACTAGATGCATCAAGGCTGATAGCAATTGACACTGTGTGTTTAAATTTTTAGTTATTTCATCATTATGCATGTCATGCTCCTGACTTTCCATGATTTTATTTATAAATTGCCCATATTGTTGTAACACTAAAGTTTTATTAAGTAAATATGATTATATTTTTCTTTGTTTTTTTAACATAAAACACCCCTTATTACAGCCACAAGCAACACAATTTAAAGTTGATACTCTGTGATATAGTGGGTTTGTGGTACATGCATTTTAAATAAATAGATGATGCACTCGAGTTTTTGGGTGGGACATAGGTAGTATGGCAGAGTGGCTCTGAAGGCAGATGTAGGGATGGGCACATGTGCAGGATTGATCTGTTCCCCATTAGAGACAAACACATGATTGCTGCACCTGCATCCTATAGGTTTTAAAAGGGAACCGAGGCGTGAGGAAAAGAAAAACTAAAGAGAAATAACAGAACAGAGAATGAGAGCACATTATCAGGTGCCAGAGCTAGTTTAAGAAAGAAAAGGTAGAGTTGTTGGTAGCCTCGCTGAGGAGTGCACAATCTGCGCTGCATGAGGTGGGTCATTCCCCACTGAATTAAGGGAGGAGTGGGGACAATGGGGGGAATCTTCCTTAGGGAGCCAGAAGACCCATAGTGTATGGTGAAAGATGAGAGGATAGCTGGCTCTGAGTGGGCTGGCAGATGTCGATGGATGCAGCCAAGATGGGAGTTCGAAGCGAGGATGTGAAAGATATGCTGGGCTCAGGTGGAGAAAAGAGAAAGAACCAGATAGCTGTGTGCTTTTATTCCTGTTTAAAAATTGAATTATTGTTTAATTTTTAACTCATGGACTTTGATGGATTTTATGGATTATTTATTTATTTAATGACTCTTGGAAGCACGACATTTTATTGTTTGGTTTTAAATAAAAGCACTTAAACAATTTCCATGAAAACCTTCCTGACTTTGTGTATCCTCATTTGTCCAGTTCATCCCGGTAGGTTATCAGTGGCTCAGTGTTGAAGAGGCTTCTTGAAATGACCTTGGAGTGTGGAGCTGACCCAGATCATCACATACCTATGTGTGAATCACTGCTTATCTCCTCCAGCTCACTCTAGACTACATTTGTATATCATTTTTATCTTGCCAAATCCTTTCCTGACATTTCTAAGCATTGCTATTCTGCAGACAACTAGTAAATAATCAAAAACAAAAGTCACACTTGGAATCGCTCATATTGTTTCATTACACATAAAGAAGAAAATGATAGACAACTTTGACATGAGAAAAACAGAACATGTGAGAGGGCACATTGTGGATAGAATGAGCTGAGATTGAAGAGCACAGCACTGAAAGGCAGCTTACAACATTTTTATAGACACGGCAGACCCAGCAATGTACTCAAATGGTAGAATAAACAGTGGGCTTTCTTTGTGAAGATGGCAGGACTTTGCCATGTACAAGAACACCTGTTAGGAGTAAAAGAACATGATTTACGTACAGATATATTGAAATGCTGGTGCATGTACTAAACCACATACATGCAAAATCACACGCATTGAATCACACACATAAATATTAGTATGAAATCAGGTGCACACAGAAGGAAAGAGGTTCAACTGTTTTTTTTGTATTTGCATATATTATCATGTTTGCAGTGTCTGTGAAAATGTGAGTGAGCTGCCTTTCAGAGCTGTGCTTTTCATGCATGGTTTTCTCTATGCACATTGTGCCATCTCAAGTGTTCTTCTTTTCCTGCGTCAAATTGGTGCTGACTGTGTACTTCGTTTACTGGCAGCTTGTCTGCTATATTAGACACTTGGCGACACTCTGCATAACTGCATCATGCAGTATAAAGTAAAGGCAGACATAACCATTAATGAGCAGTTTTTCTTGATGAAATATTGATACCCCTACTAACTGCAGCTAGATAAATTGATAATATTTATTTGTCTTCAAAGAAAAAAATAA
This sequence comes from Polypterus senegalus, assembly GCF_016835505.1. NCBI lineage: Eukaryota > Metazoa > Chordata > Cladistia > Polypteriformes > Polypteridae > Polypterus > Polypterus senegalus. Next base: position 26,720 of record NW_024384927.1, read on the forward strand.
GACTTGATAGAAGCTCAAAAACAGAAATAATAAAAAATGTTTATTAAAAACTGATTGCTACACAGAAAAAAATACAGAGATAACACAGAGCTCTATAAGATGCTGTCTCCTGTCCTGCTCATTAATCTTGATACGGACTGTTTTATAACATGTTTGCTGTTTACAAATCTTTGTGTATCCAAATAAATATGCGAGTATTCTTTTACATTTTAAAACTATTTCAACAAAAAACAGTTTCTACTTCATTTGTTACTTTATATGTCCAGCTGATTAAAATGTATTGCTTTCAGTTTTATGCCCAGTGGCAGTGCAACCCAGGTTGCAAGTTTTTTTAGTTTGTTTTTTAAGTGTAAACATAAGCTAACATTTAAATGCAAATATAAGCAAAAAGATAAGTTGTGTGCAAAGAAATATATGAAAATATAAAGAGAAAAAAATATGTATGGCAGATAATATCTATACTTTGAGAAGAACTCATACATGCAGTCCTCATTATATGCTCCACTCTGTGCCCTAACATATACAAACTACGGCAAATAGAGCAGTAACCTGATGGGTCAACACTACTAAGGAGCTCAGCATTAGTGCTGACAACAGCTGAAGATTACTATAAATAAAACATTGAATATTTAGTGTGAGGAAAGTGCAAACCATGGACACTGTAAGAGACTGGTGCATATTTTGCAAGATTAGTATACTTAAAAACAGTGCCTGTTGAAGCCCTTGTGGAACCCTTGGCAAGGTTCACCCTTGACACACCCCAGCCAAAATAAATGCACACACAATTGAAATACAAAACACAGGTGTTCTTGTTTAATGCAGTACACCAAAGTAATGGCAATCTAAACATGTCCAGAGTGTATGCAAGGTAATACCTCCAGCCCTGTAGTTTCTGGGAAAGGCTCCAGCTTCACCTCTACCCTACTCAGAATGCAGTGGGTTTAGAAAATTGATGAATAATAATAAATATCTTAAACAGGTGTTTTGAGGTAAAAGCATTGCAATAATTTAATTAAATTATTTAAATTAAAGAATACAATTAACTCTAGGAGTATGTGCATCATACTGTCACTTAAACGTAACACAATAATTGCAGGTCTTTCATTTAACAAATTTAAGGACTAACATAACCTTGATAACTTTTCTATATACAGTTTCACTTTCCTGGACTTCCCTGCTTCAAAGTCCTCTATGGCATTACCATAGGAAATACAATCAGCACAATTATATTTTATACTCATTCCTACCTGCTTATGTTGTAGGATTGATCATTATGACTTTACAGTAACTTCAGGCTAAATGTGGTATCTTTTCCATCAGACCAACTCAGAACTTGATCTGCAGATATGTTGTGCAGATAGCAGCATTTTGCAAAGGGGTTGACTTAGAGGGGAGGTGGGCACTGGGCTTGAATCTTTATTTGGGGCTCCCCTTAGGCTTACTGGGGTAACACAGAAAAACAAGCATTTAATGTCATTGCTTAGGATTTGCCTACACTTGAATTGGCACAACAGAAGAGCAGTAAGTAGTATGAGAGTATGTAACAGGTGTGTGGATGGCAGCAAAAATCACAAAAACACCATCTGAGATTTTGAGTGATAGAGAGAGAGGAATAGAGCCTGTAAATGCCAAAGCTTAGAATTCTACTTGATAGCCATTAGATCAAAGTAGACCACGTCAAATAATACGAACAAAGAGAGTTTGAGCCTTCATCGATCTATTTTAACAGAGACAGGCAGAGAAGGAGAGGGGGAGGGAAAATATTTTAAGGAATTATTCTGGTACCAGTTGTTTTCACAATGCCAGTTCTTTTTAACTGTTAAGATAAAAAAAGAAAAATATGAAAACAAAAGTAAAACCAGATTAAAAATAAAAAAATACAGTAAAAATAAAAAAACCTCAGCAGGTTTAGTTTTGTACCAATTGTCATGCTCTGAGCACTTTCATCTGGCTGCCAATAAATTTTGCCTGTTGTTCAGGATACAGAGGAAGGACCAACTGAGTGATTGTACAAGGTCCAGTTTGTGGTAGGTCAAGTATAACATTTTGCTTCCTTTCATCAAGTGTAAATAAGTTTATTTTCAAAAAGAATTTCACACTACTGTCTGAAGTAACAGGTAAGTGGGCACCTGACAGGCAAACTGAAATGTTTTTCACTTGTAATGCATATCTTCGATGGTACAGGAGTCATTTTAAATAAATGTTTTTTGATCAGTACATTTTTGTAATTATTGCATACAATAAGTGCCAAGAAGGCCTGTAACACATCACGACAGACCTCATAGTAAATGAGCATCCTGAAATTTTGTTTCAATGTGTGGTGCAGGATGTATTTTTGTGCGTGTTTCTTTAGTTCAGTCATAACTACATGCAGCTGTTGTCACTCATGAAAACTTTAAAATTCTGTAAGGGTACATCTAAATGATACATCTGGTTTTTGCTCAAGGGATCAGTGAACAGCAGCTTTGAAAGTGGCCCATAACTCTTTTTAAACCACGCAATTCAGAAGTGGCATCTGAGTTTGGCATTTTTACAAAATCATCACCTTCATATGCTTCACTCTCACTAGAACTATTCACCTATAATGCTGTCACTATTACAACTTGACAGATTGTCTTTTCTTTCATGCTCCAACAGTCAGTTTTCAGTTTTCCTGCTGCCCTCCATCACTACCCTCAGTTCAGAGACGTTTAAACTCCGGGATAAAATTAAAAGGTTTAAAGAGAACTTGGATCTGCCAGTGTAACATTGGAACTATTTTTCTGAAAAATAAAAAACAAATTTTTTTCATGTATCTTTGCTAAAGAATGTGCACATTCTTAAGGGTGGAAGGAACATGTAGAGTGCAGCAATGTCCTTCACAAAGTGAAATTGGCTTGCTAAATTAGTGCCCCCCCACCAAGACGATGGTGTGTGGGAGACCACCAATGTCACCTAACCAGCACTGCTTAAAAAATGCACCTGTTTATACCTACATTTTTCACTGTTAATTATTTCTTAAGTAAAGTATCACTTTGTCGTTCTTTAAATATTAGTGATTAAAAATATGTTATTCTAGAAAACTGGAGCATGTGGCATGAGGAAATTATATTGAATAAAAAAGATGTTTATTTCCTTTCATCTCATGAAAACTGCTTCACTCCAGAAAAAAATGGGCTCTTTTCCCAAGAGAATAGATGTGGAAAGATTTCCATGAACACGCCAAATGGAGAGACACTCAGTTCTAAATCTTAACAGAACAATGGAAATAATTTCAGAATTTCTATGGCATGTGTAATGTCTTCAGAGTCATGTTTGATCTTAAATTAATGCTAATGCTGTATACAGTGAAGCTTTTGTAGTTATTTTCAGAAAGGTTTGTTTCTATCATAATATTTCTGAAAACTCTCAATCAAAATCCATTTTAATGGAATTGTGGTCTCGTCCGATGCGAGAGATGGACGTCTGAAGTGAAGCTCCGCTAGCAGCGGTGTTATTTTTCATATTATTTGCTTATTATCCTGAGATATTCTGTATTTATTCAACCTGAGGGCATTGCTACAGTATATGTAAGCATACAGTATATAAACATGCCCAACAAGAAAGGGGATCCGAAAGAATCGAAAACTAAAGCTGCACCCAAGCTAAGGTCAGCAAGCCCTAGTTCAAGATACGGCCTTTCAGAGACAGACTTGGATCAGATGGACAAAAGTACAGACTCCTCGGGACTACGGTCCGCTACATCGTTGCCGGCTGAGAGCGAAAAGGGGAGCGAATGTACGATCGTGAGTGCAGGTCTCAATAGCTCGCCGATCGGAGAAGATCACCTGAAACTGGAAAAGGCCTTGCAGTCCGCGGTTTCAATTACTCCACGCAAGCCGGGAACAGCGGGGACACCGGCTACAGTAGAGCCTGCCGCTTCACCTGCGGTACAAGAAAGCACAATTGAACTGTCTGAGCTGAAGGTGATGTTCACTGAGCTCATGCAAGATATAAAGAAAAGCGAGAAGGCAAATGAGAAGGCAAGGGTAAAGGCAAATGAGAAACTGAGACAGGGGTTGCAACAGGCAAATGAAAGGCTGCGACAGGAGCTGCAATTGAAGCTGCGACAGGTGCTGGGTAAAATTGAAGAGCACATTCAGGAAAACTCAGTTAAACTGAGCACACTTAACGATCAACTGGAGGATCTCAAGGAGACATTCACAACTCGGATTGAAATAGCCGAAAATTTAGCTGCCAGTGCCGAAGAAAAAGCAGTAAATGTCAGTTCCGAATGCAAAAAACTCTGAGACAGACTGGCTGCTTTGGAAGATGGAAGCAGAAGGAATAATGTCAGAATTGAAGGTCTGCCTAAGAATCGAGAAAATCCAAACCCTGTGAAATTCGCAGCTGAACTTTTTTCTAAAATAATTAGGGAGGACTTTAAAGCAGATTCTGAGATAGCAGCGGCTTACTGTGTACACGGATCAAATACCGTTAGACCTAGATCTTTTATTATTCGCTTTGAAAGATTATCATTTAAGCTAGAAGTGATGGCACTCCTCAGGAACAAGCAAGAGATTATATATGAAAATAACCACATTCGTATCTTCCCTGAGTTCTCTCCAGCAACAGCTACTAAACGCGCAGCCTTCTACAACATTAAACAGCGGTTACGGCAAGCCAGCGTCAAATACAGCCTCTTGTATCCGGCCAAACTGAAAGTGGAATTGCAGGGTCAATTCTATGTCTTCGCTAGCAAGGAAGAAGCAGAAAAGGAATTAAGAAAGCTGATCCCGGGACTATTCTGATACATAATAGTGAGTCATGGCCGTTAATGATATGGCAAGGATTAATAATCTACTGTCTGATCTATGTGTTTAAAATACTGGTTTTATCATCATATATTCTCATTATTACTAGGGCGCTATCTGTTTATGTTTTATTGTGCTTAATTACTTTTTCTTTTTTCTCTTTTTTTTTATTTAATTATTTTCTCTCTACCCTAAACGAGACTGTTCAACATCATACCCTTGGTTTATTGTTATTGCATTAACACTTATTATGCTTATTCTGGACAAATTTCTAACACCATTCCCCGGGTTTATTATCCGGGTGTATTATCTTAATACACTAAGATTGCTGAAGATTATATATATTTTAAGTGCACAATTTTTTAGATTATAATGGTAATAGATATCTCTATTTTTAACCCTAAAACGCCGCTGCATGGGGCCTGTTTTGCTTTGGACATGCTCTGTCTCTGGGTATGTCAGAGGACCGGGACTGTGTGAAGTGGGTTTTAGCCTCACGTGGAGAGGCAAAAAGGAAAGGTGGGGGGTTGAGGGGGGCAGAGAAAGAGAGCAGACTTGATCTATATCTAATCTATCCTTTTAATCTTTATAACTACCAATGTAATAATAAGCTGCATAGCAATAACTATAGGGGAAATAGGAAATTAAGGCCGAAGCTGTCTCACTTCCAGTTAAGACTATAAAATGACATCAAAAACTCAGAATCAATGTCTCCATGATGGGACAGTTAACTTCGTGAGCTGGAATGTTAAAGGCCTGAATCACGAATTAAAGAGAAAGAAAGTACTCTCTCACCTAACAGGTCTAAACGCTAAAATAGTATTTTTACAGGAGACCCACTTACTAAGCAAGGATCAGTTCTGGCTGCAAAAGACTGGACTGAAATTTAGAGGAGTGTGAATTCTCATACATAGAACAGTACCATTTGTAGCATCAGATGTAGTATTGGATCCTGAAAGGAGATATGCAATGGTCATGGGAGACTTATCTAACTGTAAAATGATTTTGATAAATGTTTATGCACCTAATGTTGATGATAAGGAATTTATACAAAATTTATTTGCATCCATTCCCAATCTGAACACTCATAAAGTTATAATGGCTGGGGACTTTAATTGTGTTCTAAATCCACTTTTAGATAGGACTTCTCCACAGGGGAACGCATCTAACACCGCAAAGATAATTACAAAGTTTATAACTAATCACAACTTATCAGACCCTGGAGGTTTTTAAACCCAAATTCAAGAACATATTCTTTCTACTCACCAGTACATCATTGCTACTCAAGGATTGATTACTTCTTTATAGACAATAACTTCTTGCCTATGATTAAATCTTGCAAATACGATGCTATTGTTATTTCTGACCATGCACCTATGATCTTGGAGCTAAATTTACTAAGCCCCATACACTCACCCGCAGATGCGCTCAACCCTTCTATTAGCAGACGAGAATTGTACAGAATTTATATCCAAACAAATCAAATTCTTTCTAGAGACAAATACATCCCAAGAGATCTCTGCAGGAATACTCTGGGAAACTCTTAAGGCCTTCTTAAGAGGACAGATTATCTCATATCTTTCCCACAGAAATAAATTAGAAGCCAAGAAAGTAGCAGAGATAAAAAGCAAAATTACTAAAATAGATGAAGAACACGCCAGACTACCAAGCGAGACTCTACATAGGAAAAGGCAGGCTCTACATTCAGAATTAAACCTCTTGACAACTAAAGAAACTGAACAACTAATTTACAAATCCAGACATCATTACTATGAACATGGAGAGAAAGCTAATAAGCTTTTAGCTCAACAAATTCACAAGCAAGAAGTGAGCAACGCAATCTCAGTAATCAACAACGAACGGAGATAAAATTGTCGAACACAAAAATATAATGCACACTTTCAGAGACTACTATAAATCCCTATATACTACTGAGTTTAAAGAAGACAATACACAATCTAATGCATTTCTGGATACATTACAGATACCACAAATAGACACTTTTAGTGTGGAGGAACTTGATAAACCTCTGGCATTATCAGAATTACTAGATGCTATAAAGTCACTCCAAGGCGGAAAGCAGCAGGCCCTGATGGCTACCCTGCAGAATTTTACAAGAAATTCTCGCTCAGCTAGCTCCCTCCTATTAGCAACATTTACAGAAGCCAGAGATAACCAAACTCTTCCAAACCTTTCGCCAAGCACTAATCACCGTTTTTTCCAAAACAAAATAAGGACTTATTACAATGTGCATCATACAGACCAATTTCACTTCTGAATAATGACGTTAAAATACTCTCTAAAATCATAGCTAGAAGGATGGAGAAAGTGCTCCCCTCGGTAATATCACAAGACCAAACTGGATTTATTAGGGGCCGACACTTATCTTCAAATCTTCGACGCCTGTTTAATGTAATATACTCACCAACTAAATCAAACACCCCAGAAATATTATTATCATTGGATGCAGAAAAAGCATTGACATGATTGAATGGAAATACCTTTTACTACATTGGAGAAGTTTGGGTTTGGCCGAACATTTGTGCATGGATTAAATTACTGTATACTAACCCAGAAGCTTCAGTTTGCATCAACAACATTTGCTCAGACTACTTTAAACTAGAACGTGGCACTAGACAAGGATGCCCCTTGTCACCGCTACTGTTTGCAATTGCCATTGAACCACTGGCAATACATTGTCGAAATACTGATCAGATAAAGGGGATTAGCAGAGAAGGACTGGAACAGAAAATCTCATTATATGCAGATGATATGGTACTGTATATATCGGACCCAGAAAATTCTGTGCCTGCAGTCTTAGCAGCACTCACAAAATTTCAAAAGATCTCTGGTCTCAGAATTAATCTGAATAAAAGTGTACTCTTTCCAGTGAATTCTCAAGCATATAATATTAGATTAGGTACCCTACCTTTTATCATTGCAGAACAGTTTAAATACCTAGGGGTAAACATCACAAGTAAACATAAAGCTCTTTATCAACAAAATTTCGCGTCTGCATGGAAAAAATTAAACAAGACTTGCATAGATGGTCAACCCTTCATCTCACACTAGCTGGAAGAATTAACACTGTTAAGATGAATATTCTTCCTAAGCTCCTTTTTTATTTCAAAACATTCCAATATACATTAATAAATCATTCTTTAAGCAATTAGATTCAACAATAACCTCATTTATTTGGAATTCAAAACATCCACGCATCAAAAACGACTCTACAAAGACAAAAGGCAGAAGGCAGCATGGCTCTACCTAACTTCCAGTTTTATTACTGGGCAGCAAATATACAGGCGATAAGAACCTGGACACAAATAGAAGAACATACACAGGCTTGGTACGCAATAGAAGTAAAATCCTGCAGTACTTCTTTGTATTCCTGCTCTGTGCTCCAATAAACACACGTTATCGGCAATATACTAATAACCCAATTGTGCCCCACTCACTTAGAATCTGGAACCAATGTAGAAAGCATTTTAAGACGGAGAAGCTTCTATCTGTGGCACCTCTGCAAAGAACCACCTCTTTCAACCTTCACAAACATATGCAGTTTTAATATCTGGAAAAATTTGGAATTAACTTGCTTAGAGATCTTTATATAGACAACGTCTTTGCATCCTATGAACAATTACATTCCAAATTTAACATTCCAGCTACACATTTCTTTCACTATCTTCAAATCAGGAACTCAGGAACTTTGTTAAACAGAACCTTCCAGATTTTCCTCATCTTGCACCCTCATCCATGCTGGAAAAATATTGCTCAATCTCAAGGATTTAGACACCATCTTTACAATATATAAAATAATTTCACAATACCTCCCTTTGATCCTCAGCCTATTTTAGCTTCTCTTTGTATAAAAAGGATACCAAATATTCATATTTGTTGAGTATACTTTATTAGAGAGAGAGAGGTTAGGAGCAGGCGCTGAAACACAGCGCATTGCTGCACCTACCACATGACAAACCAACTCAGGATCTCAGATTAGGACCCGAGTGCAGCCATGCAATGGGTGACACCTCAGCACCACAATAGTTCAGATGGAATGGAACCAATTCAGTTTTTTTATGGTGGCTGGAGTGCCAATTCTGCCACCAACCCCCAGGTTTTTCCCTGCAGGTTGGAGGGCCTTCATACAGGGCTAGATGCAGATTAATGTCATACTCAGGACGGAGCAATTGCACGTTAAGGACCTTGCACAAGGGCCTGACGGATTAGAGTCCCTTTTGCCGTTTACAGGTGTGGCAGTAGGGGGCGCTAGTGCTCCCTTGAACCCTCAGGTACCACGCTAGACACCGGATAAAAAGTCCAAGACTTCTTTATTAAATGACAACGTGCACAAAGCACCCTCCACACTACTCAAACTAAATAAACACAATAATACTATTCTCTTTCCTCCTCGCCCAGACACTTCGTCCCTCTACCTCCCAGCTCAGTCTCTGGACTGGCCCATAGTCCTTTTATACACCCTGACCCGGAGGTGTTCCTGCCCAATCAGACCACATTCCTTCCGGGTCAGGGTAAACAGTCCTTTTCTTCAACCCGGGAGCACGACGTTCCTTCCTGTCACGTGACCGTGACGTACTCCCGGGTTATAGGGCACACAAGAGCCCACTAGCCCCTACAGCGACTCCCGGTGGCCCCAGGTATCCAGCAGGGCTGTGTATAAATACTACATAGTCCATGAGGCCCTGCTGGAACTAGGGGCACGATCCTGCTGTCGGGAGAGCTCCTCCTGGCGGCCTGGGGGTGAAGGCCGGAGCACAAAGCCGGCAGTCCTCCACACAGGATTCGAATTAGCAACCTTCCGATTGCCAGTGCAAATCCGTAGCCTCAGAGCCACCACTCCGCCCTTTAATAGTTAGGCTTCTCATTAATTAAATGTAACACATGCTAAGTTAAGCTACCTAGCCTATTCTGAAACATACATTAAGAAATGGTGCTTAGTCTCTGAGATTGCATAAGAAATTTTATTTATCTAACACAGGCTAAGATTGCTACTTAGGACCTGAGGTTCTATTATAAAGCACTTTAGTTAAACAACTAATTAACCTCTGAGGTCACATATGAAAAGTGCCAATTTGCCACAATTGTATTACTTTCTAGTAGTATATAACCTAAAGGTTTACTAACAGTAGTAAGTTAAAATAACTCAAACCTTACAGTAGCTTATAATTAATTAATCATCCACCCACCAGCAATCCACTCACCTACACATAAAGACTATAAAGAACTACCAATCAAAATAATCATTAAGTCTTTGGGAGAAAGTAACACATAGAGGAGAAGATGGAAACCCCACATTGAGATTAGCTTGACCACAATCTGACGTCAGTACTGTAGAACTCAGCAATGTTTAATTTTCATTAGTCAAAACAAAGAGTATTTTATTAACATTATATATTTTCTAAAATGGAGTGCCACATTGGTTAGTGGTACTGCTTGACAGATTCAGCATCCTGGGTTTTTACTCAACAGTTGTTGTCTGTTTGGAGATTTGTGCCATTAATGTGCATAGATTTTCCTATGGATACTGATTTTCCACCACAATGGGTAAAGATGTGCATTTTATGGTAATTGTCAATTCCAACTCACTTCAGTGTGCATGTGTGTGTGAATAAGTGAATTCTACAATGGACTAGCAGGCTGTCATAGGTTCTTACCATTATGCATGCATGTACTGGATAATCTCTGGCTGCATGTGACCATACAATACAATACTAATTATTTTTGTATAGCGCTCTTCACTGAGTGCAGGCGCAGAGCAATGTAAACAATTGCAAGTTAAAATACAAGTACAGATTATACTACTAGTACAAAATATACTAAAATAACATTGAAATGGATTAACCAGGTTTGGGAAAGTATGCATTTATTTACATGTCTAATTAAATATTTTTTTCTGATAGTTACAGATCTAGAATGTTAGCAGAAATTTATTGCCAGTGTAAAACAACTTTATTAAGTACTATTGAAAAGAATGGAAGACAATTTATTTTGGGATTATTCCATTCAACATTTAAAAAGTGTTTTTTACATTAGTCCTGTAATATAATAATTGCAATGTTCAACTTAATTGTTAATGTTTCCTTATAAACACAGCACCTTTACTGCATGAAAAACTTTGTAAGTATAACACTTTATATACGGTAACTTTTCACATACTGTATATATATGTACATAAATATAAATATATATTTATATATATATATATATATATAAAAGCACAGGCAGGTTAGGTGACTTGCTCAGAGTCACAAAGTAATTTTGAAGCTAGAAATGAACTGGCCATCTTTTCACCATGGTTCCTTAGCCACTATGTTACAATACCAGTTAAACAACACATTGTTACAAAAACAACAGCATACAAATATTTTATATATTTTCTGATACTTTTGAGACTTGCATACAGGGCTCTATGTTGATTCATTCACTGGGATTAAAAATATTATCTTTACTTCCCATTTCCATCCTACTATTACCAAGGGTTAACCTTTCAAGCAAACTTTCACAATGCCTGAATGAAAATACATTCCTGTTTACATTTAAAATTCAATGGATACCAGAGATGTTCAGTTGAGTATTACAATGAATTATTAGGTTTTTCAGTATCCACATACTGTATATTACCTTACATTCACTAGTACTGTATTACATATCATTTTCCATATGTCATTCTTGGCAGATATACTGCACATTAATTGCTGCCCTAAGGCCATCTTGGGTACAATATCATATAAAAACTATTCTACCTTGGATTTAATATAATTTCCTTCATGAAAAATACTATATATATATAAGAGAAGCATGGGTTTCAAATGTAAACCCTCGAGAACACTGTTACAGCTTTTTTCTTACTAACATCTACAGTTCAAGATATTTTTTCCCTTTAGCAAATTTCCGAATCATTTAAGAATATTACTTTATTCCCTTCTTAAATGATTTGGAGGTTTGCTAAAGGGAAAAAAATATGCAGTATTGTATCTAGAACTGTGTCACCCTAACCTGACTGGAAGGTTGAGTTCAGGAAGGAGGTAAAACAGGCAATGGGTGGCAGTGAAGAGTTACCAGACAGCTGGGCAACTACAGAAGGAAAGGAGGAAAAGGAATCCTGGTGGTGGTGGAATGGGGAAGTACAGGAGACTATACAGAGGAAGAGGTTGGTGAAGAAGAAGTGGGATAGTCAGAAAGATGCAGAAAGTAGACAAGAGTACAAGGAGATAAGGTATAAGGTGAAGAGAGATGTAGCGAAGGCTAAAGAAAAGGGGTATGATGAGTTGTTTGAGAGGTTGGACACTAAGAAGGGAGAAAAGGACCTGTACCAATTGGCTAGACAGAGAGAACGAGCTGAAAAACAGGTTAGGGTTATAAAAGATAAAGATGGAAACATACTCAAAAGCGAGGAGAGTGTGTTAAACAGATGGAAAGAGTACTTTGAGAGGCTGATGAATTAAGAGAATGAGAGAAGAGAGAAGGTTGGATGATGTGGTGATATTGAATCTGGGAGTGCAAAGAGGAAGTAAGGACAGGTATGAAGAGGATGAAGAATGAAAAGGCTGTTGGTCCAGATGAAATACGTGTGGAAGCATGGAGGTGTTTAAGAGAGATGGCAGTGGAGTTTTTAACCAGATTGTTTAATGGAATCTTGGAAAGTGAGAGGATGCCTGAGGAGTGGAGAAGAAGAGTACTGGTACCAAATTTTAAGAATAAGGGGGATGTGCAGAGCTGTAGTAACTACAGGGGGATACAATTGATGAGCCACTGTATTAAGTTAAGGGAAAGAATAGTGAAAGCCAGAGTAAGAAGTGAGGTGATGATTAGTAAGCAGCAGTATAGTTTCAGGCCAGGAAAGAGCACCACAGATGTGATGTTTGATCTAAGGTTGTTGATGGAGAAGATATAGAGAGGGTCAGAAGGAATTGTATTGTGTCTTTATGGACCTGGAGAAAGCATATGACAGGGTGCCTTGAGAGGAGTTGTGGTATTGTATGAGGAAATGGGAGTGGCAGTGAAGTATGTAAGAGTTATGTACAGGATATTTGCAAGGGAAGTGTGACAATTTTGAGGTGTGCAGTAGGAGTGAGAGATGTATTCAACATCTTTCTTATTTGCAATGGTGATGGACAGGTTTACAGACAAGATTAGACAAGATTCCCCATGGACTATGATGTTTGCTGATGACATTGTGATCTGTAGCAAGAGTATGGAGTAGGTTGAGTAGACCCTGGAGTGGAGGAGCTATGCTCTAGAGAAGAGAAGAATGAAGGTGAATAGGAACAAGACAGAATAAATGTGAGTAAAGGAGAATTAGGTCAGTGAAATGGTGAGGATGTAGGGAGTAGAGTTGGCGAAGGTGGATGAGTTTAAATACTTGAGATCAACAGTACAGCGTATTGGGGATTGTGCAAGAGACTTGAAAAGAGAGTGCAAAGAGGGTGGAATGGGTGGGGAAGAATGTCAGGAGTAATTTTGTGACAGACAGGCATCAGCTATGTTATATGGGTTGGAGACGGTGGCATTGCCCAAAAAACAGGAGACATAGCTGTAGGTGGTAGAGTTAAAGATGCTAAGATTTACATTGATTGTGACAAAGATGGATAGGATTAGGAACGAGTACCTTAAAGGGTCAGCTCAGGTTGGACGGTTTGGAGATAAAGTCAGAGAGGAGAGATTTATATATATATTGGGAAAAGGATGCTAAGGATAGAGTTGCCAGGCAAGAGGAAAGAGGAAGGCCTAAGAGAAGGATTACGATGTGGTGACATGCAGGTGATGGGTGTAACAGAACAAGATGCAGGCGACAGGAAGGTATGGAAAAAGATGATCCACTGTGGCAACCACTAACGGGAGAAAGAAGAAAACATTCATTGCCTCCATTAGAGTCTAATTACTACTTCTTCAAAGCAAAGTATGCCTAATCACTTCTCAAAGGAATAATCAATGATTTCAAGATATATCTTTATATTGAAGGACACAGTTTCGGGTTTGTCTAATCAATATTTATTATCCTTTCCATCACTTTATTAATTAATGATTTATATAAAGTCATTAATAGTCTGAAGGATTATTTTAGACATTTCCTAAAGAAAACATGCATATTCTTATCAAATCATTGTGAACTTTATTGTTTACACACCCATAGCTTAAATGTATGCTATATAAAGTGGAGAAATTTCTTTAAAACAGCCAGTATGATACTGACTCACTATAAGAAACTCATGAAGAGTGACTTCCAATAGAATTTTCATTTTTAGTATCTCCTTTACTAATGCTTTTTTGGTTGTATTTTTCACAGCCAACACTTAAACAAATTTAATTACATTAATGCTTAAGTCTTCCTTTTACTGTTGCCTTTCAAACTCTCTTCAAGATGCTTTTAGCTTCTTGGCAGGTTGACAAGTGATTCTTTCAACAGGAGGATTATCTCACTTGGTTCTTTGAGCCCCAGCAACTTAGACAGGCATTAAAATTGAGCTGTACATAATAAGATATGTGGTGCATCAGTGCAGTTTTAGACCAGTTTGTAGCTTCTGTAAGGATATGTGGTTTATTTTTAGTCATTTCCACCTGCTTTTACCAGTCCATGTAATTTTAATAGTTGTATATAGGCAACTTAGTTCTACCTTGAATTAAAGACAGATTCTTCAGTGCTGTATCTGTTTAAATTATTTGCCACATATAAAACCTTCTGACATATTGTCTCTTAACTTACATTTACATGGAAAGAAAGAAGCTGTAGTTAATGACTTTATTTCAAGAATGAATCTGTTATGTCTTTCCTTACTGAAATTTGGCTTAAACATGGAGACACAAACCCTATAGCACAATAATTCTTGGTAGTTTTTCTGTTGAGTTTTTACACTTACACCAACAGTAAACCAATGCATTAAAAAAGACAGACACCGATGCAAGCAATTGAGCAAATGTTTTATTTTTTATACTCACTGATGATATACAGCATATATATATCAAGTTCAACATAAGTGTGCTCATTAATACCAAGGTGCAGGCATATGACATATTCTATGTTACATACATATCCTGACGTAACATATCCAGTATTCGCTCCTTCCTCTCCTTTTCTAATGCTGAGAAACTTGTCCATGCTTTTATCACATCCCGCATCGATTATTGTAACTTGCGACTGGCAGGTGTCCCTTCTAATCTTATATCACAACTCCAGTTGATTCAAGCAACAGTGAGCACATCACACCCATCCTGCTTCGCCTTCACTGGCTTCCTGTGTCTTACAGGATTGAATATAAAATTCTATTAATAACTTACAAAGCTTTAATGGCCTTGCACTGGACTACATCAGTGACCTTCTAAATCACTCTGCTCCTTTTCGCCTACTATTTTGTGAATTTCCCCTTGGGATTAATAAAGTATCTATCTATCTATCTATCTATCTATCTATCTATTAGTCCTCTGATTATGGTAATCTTGTTGTGCCTCACACTAACCTGCACACTATGGGTGACAGGGCCTTCAGCTCCATAGCACCCACAGTTTGGAATGACATCCCAAAATTAATTAGATCAGCTGACTCCATTCATTCTTTTAAAAACAACTTAAAACTAATCTATTTAGGAAGGCTTTAAACTTAACTTAACATTCTGCCCTTTCTTTCAATTTACCTCTCTGTCCAGGTGCTCAGGATAGTTCGTTATATCACAAAATAGGTTATTTGTTAGGTTTTTTTTTTAGTATTGAATTTAGTATTTTACTCTGGTTTATTGTCCTTTATTCTATTTAATGCTTTGTTATCTGTTTCATTGTTCTATTCAGAAAAACATTTGTATCCAATGTTACATATACCCTGCTGTTTTTTTCTAAGCACCTGTGAAGTGCCTTGAGTATGGGAAAGGCACTATATAAATAAAATGTATTTTCATTATTATTATTAACAGCAACTACTGGAATAGCAAGCAGGTGGATAGATTAAGATAGCCAAAATAGGTGTGGATTGGCCTACTGAACAGATAAACAGGAATGGGAAGTTATCAACTGGAAAGTGGTTAGCCAAACTTGCACACTGGACAAGAATAAACACCACAGCTGTCAAGTTTTTGGAAAGTAAATGGTACATGGCAGATACAAGTTGGTTTGGGTGGAGAGACTACACAAAAAATGACTGAAAGATAAAGCTGTTTTTTTTAATCAAGGTTGCCGATTGTTCAGTTAATACTGTTTGTTCACTGGTTAAGTGTTTAAATTACTGCATCATTAAAACATCACTAAATGTCATTTGCCTTTCATTGGTCGGTCTTATCAGATAAGACCCAGAAACTGCTTTCCAGAGAAAGTCTGACCCTGTGAAGAAAATTGATGTTAAGAGGGTCTGGCAGATGCCTTTTAAGCTAAATATTTGTGTGCCTAAATAAAGGTAAGTGAGTAATGCCAGTCTGTTCTGCAATGTAGGGAAAAATCCCTAAAATTTATGTTGGGTCAACTTCACCTTCCTTTTTTGTTTGTATATTTCAATGAACGTAACAAACTAATTGAAGAGTGTAACATCACATTTGCGGAAAATTCACTTTCTTCTGGTATTGCGGTTAATGAACATCAATTAAACGTTTTTAAAAGTCCTATGCCACTTTGTGGCAAAAAGGTAATATGTAACTAAACATTTTGGGGCCAGGAAAAGATGAGAAAGGGGATTCTTCATTCAGGTTTGGCATTTGTTGACATGTGTTACCTCTTGCAGTAGCCTCATTGTAAGCCACATGTTTGTCTCTTATCTCAAGGCTTAAGGTGAGTTATCACAGCTATGTTGATGACAAACAACAATATTTATCAATAGCGCCTGACACCGACTGTCTTGGTTCACTGACACAATGTCATGCTTTTGTTTCTGAATGGATGAGTAGTAATTTTCTCAGACTAAATAAGGAGAAAATGGAAATCTTAGTGATTGGCAAAAATGGATATAATGAGGATATTAGAAATAAATTTGATCCATTAGGATTTAAAGTCAAGTCAGAGGTACCTAATTTAGTGGTAATTATTGACTCTGACCTGAATTTTAAATCACATATAAATCTGATTACCAGGACATCCTTTTTTCACTTAAGGAATATAGCAAAAGTTAGATCCCATATACAGTAATCCCTCCTCAATCGCGGGGATTGCGTTCCAGAACCCCCCGCGATAGACGAAAATCCGCGAAGTAGAAACCATATGTTTGTGTAGTTATTTTTATATTTTTTAGCCCTTATAAACTCTCCCACACTGTTAACATTATTAGAGCCCTCTAGACATGAAATAACACCCTTTAGTCAAAAGTTTAAACTGTCCTCCATGACAAGACAGAGATGACAGTTCTTTCTCACAATTAAAAGAATGCAAATAGATCTTCTTCTCTTCAGGAGCAGAGAATTTCAGAGGGAGAGAGAGAGCTCGCACTCGCAAAGAAAAGCAAACAATCAACAAATCAATACTTGTGCTTTTAAGTTTGCCGCGGCATTTTAGAGGATCTTCTAAGCAAACAGCCCCTCTGCTCACATCTCCTCCGTCAGCTTAGAGAAGCGTCAGAGAGAGAGAGCGAGATTAAAACAATAATCAAAAATCAATATGTGTGCTTTTGTGCTTTTAAATATGCCGAGCACCGCAATAAAGTGGCTTTATTTTTAGAGGAGCATCAGTATCTTTTAAGCAAACAGCACCTCTGCTCACAGCCCCTCCGTCAGGCGCAGGGAATGTTAGAGAGGGTGAGAGAGACGAGAGACAAGCAAACAATCAAGCTCGCGCGGGATGCATATCTTATAGCATTGAGGAGTTTTAGTTAATACGTAATACATGCTCTGATTGGGTAGCTTCTAAGCCATCCGCCAATAGCGCCCCTTGTATGAAATCAACAGGGCAAACAAACTGAGGAAGTGTGTAGCATAAATTAAAAGACCCATTGTCTGCAGAAATCTGCGAACCAGCGAAAAATCTGTGATATATATTTAGATGTGCTTACATTTAAAATCCGCGATAGAGTGAAACCGCGGAAAAGTCAAAGCTTTTGTTTTAGTTGACTACATTACTGTAATGCACTCCTCTCAGGACTACCCAAAATGACATCAATTGATTGCAACTAGTGCAGAATGCAGCTGCTAGAATATTAACTAGGAAAAGAAAATCCAAGTACATCTCTCCAGTTTTGATGTCACTACACTGGTTACCTGTGCCATTTAGAATTGACTTCAAAATATTGCTTATGGTTTATAAAGCCTTAAATAATCTCGCTTCATCCTATATTTTGAAATGTCTTTCACCTTACATTCCAAATCGTAACCTTTAATCTTCAAATGAGTATTTGCTTATAATTCCAAGAGCTAAATTTAAAAGAAGTGGCGAGGCAGCCTTCTGCTGTTATGCATTTAAAATCTGGAATAGCTTACCGATTAGTACCCATTATTTTAACATGGCTTTCTAATAGCTTAATTTTAGTGTAACCCTGATATTTTGTATATACATTTAATTATCATTTAATCATATATCCGCAATCCATACTAACCCCAACTTTCTCTGATGTTCTTTTTCTGATTTACTTTGGTGGCAATCTGTGCCTCCACCACTATGCTGCCCTGCATTGATGGATTGAAGGTCAGATGTCCACATGACCATCATCATCTAATTTTTCCATGTGAAGCCTGAAAACCATGAGGACTAATTATAGGTTATTCATGTTAGGTAGAATTCCCAGTGGAGGCTTGGTGGTCTTGTGGCCTCGGAACCCCTGCAGATTCCTCCTGGCCATCAGACCTTACATTATTCTTTGTTATGCCTAACCTTATTTTTATATTTCTATTCTTTATAATCTTTTCTTTCATCACCTTGCAAAGCACTTTGAGCTACATCATTTGTATGAAATAGGCTACATAAATAAATGTTGTTGTTGTCTCTGTCAGTGACTCAGTAGAATTGGACTGAATATTGATGCTAATGCTACTAAAATTGGTGATATCAGCTTTCTATTGACTATCTTTTTTGTCTCAACTACAGCATTTATAGATTGTTCAAAGTACTTGTTAATTATTATTATTACTATTATTATTTTAATGTCTGGTATAGGTTTCAGCAAAGAATTATCTTTTCGCTGATCTACTTGGCTGTTATTTTCAGTGTAGAGTTTTATTGTTTGTAGCATGGTGTCATGGTCGCCCGGAGGTTCAGTATGTCTGGGACATCCCTGAAAGAAAAGAAGGAGAGGAGACAGAGCACACTTTTCAGGGCACTGCATCCCCAGGATGCTAGGTTGCAGCTCCCTGACCAGCAATGGTTCCTGGGACATGGAGTTCATTTCCTCAGACTTGTTGGGTGCTGCCAAGGGAGCTCACAAAGGACCTGGGGACTCCTATTATTATGATAACCCAGAATTACTTTGGAGTCACAAAGACACCTGCCCGCAATACTTCCGGACGGTATAAAGATGATGATGTGGCATTAACCCGGAAGAGAAGATGGATTACTTTCGGTTATAGACTGTTTAAAGGACTTTGGGAAACCCAGCGGAGTTGAGCCAGAGTTGGGAGGTTGAGTGACTAAGCTGCTGGGACTGGAGGATCGTGTTGTTATTTGTGATTATTGATTATTTATTGAGAAGTTGTGGAGGGGGCAGTGTTTTGTGCACTTTATTCAAGAATTATTAAAGATTATTCTTCTGGTGCTTTTACAAGTGTGTCTTGGACATCTGTCTGGTGGGTTCAACGGGGCAACAGTGACCCCTATCTGTCACAATTGGCGTAGTCAGCGGGATACTGGCCATCGATGTGGTCAGAAAACCTTTAAAAATTAACGTGGACAGAACCCCCAAACAGGGACACACAAAACCGCCAAAACCCGTTTTCGACCATACGTCATGGGGAAAAAGAAAACACTTAACCCAACCGCCAGTGCTGAGGGAAGTCTGTTGCAAGACAGCCCCTGCGCCCAGAAGGAGCAACGCAGTCATACGGAAAACATTTTTCCTGGTGCCAATAACAAAGACAAGGTATGTGCCAGGGGAGGGATTGAAAACATCTTTAAAATAACCCATTTTGTCCCCTGCTCATACCTCGTAGACGGCGTGCACCCGGAGGTCGTCATTAATATGGCAAGTCATCCCAAAGATGGTCGTACAATCTCCGAAGGGAAAGAAAACACGGAAGACTTCCGCATGAGGTCAGACAGCCTAGGACACGTGACCAGCCCCGATGCATCACGGGAAGGAGAAGGTCAACCGCGGTCTGTAGGCTTGAGTCGAGACCCCTTGATGGACGCGGTTTGTTCGAATGGGAGGGAAGGCGAATGAAGCATCGCTCACCTCAAAACAAGGTAAGGAGGTTCGGGGAGTTACTGATCGATCCACCGAAAAATTGAGTCAGGTGGATCGTGGTCAACTTGAAGTCAGTCTCCGAATCTCCAATTCCCAAAAGGCAGTGCAAGGCCCAACTGTGCAGGCGCAGGTGATGCCTGCCAGTTCCAGGCCGGAGGACAAGGATTTTAAAAGTCCAAGATTGACGCCAGCCAATTGAGAAGGGGACTTAAATGTACGGGAACTGGAAAGGTTAATCCAACCTGTAACGAGTTTTTTCCAGGTCATCACCTCGATAAAGGAAATCATCGAAGAATTGGGAGTGACGACCAAAGCACCTTTAAGGCGGCTGAATGAATATTTGTGCCGCTTCGGAAAAAGAGTTTTCCCAGATGATAGATTCTGCGGTATAGGTGGGTTCATCTGGTACCGTAGATGAAGTCGGGACGCAGAGTACAAAGGTAGCACGATTGATTAGCATTGGCTGCCAAGTAATCTCAAGTCCCACAAGTGATCAGGGGTGATTACTGAGTGTACGGCGGAAGGAACGGGGGCATCGGAGCAGCGGGGTAGTGGTGACTTCCAGGCTTTCCCAACCCTTAAGACATCACCGCCAGTTTCACCCAAATCTAAAGGGGTTCAGACAGTAAAGGGTCTATCTCTTACTCATAGGGAAACCCAAAGTTTGAGTAAGCCTCAAAAGAAAAGGATAACCTGCAGGAAAAGTCAGGAACTCCTGACAAAGAGCATATGTGGAGGCAATGCTCTCTGCGTGGACGGGGAGACAGTCCACCCTCAGTTCGCCAAAGGGCTACGCAGACGTTGCCAGCCTGCTTCCAGTCCCGCTGGACATTACAGTCTGGGAGGCGGCTGTGTTACGAATGCCATAGGCCAGGCCATTATTGGTGAAAATGTCCAGGGAAAACCGAGGAGGTTACTAAAAGAAAACAAAACTGCCATGTCTCCCTGTTGTTCTCCTGCTTTAGTTTTACAGGGAGAAACCATGGTCCGGTCAGTGCATAAAGTCCCTCAAGAAAGGACTACCCTAAGGGGCTGGCAGCCGCATTATGATGCTCAGCTGGGGGAGGAATACTGTCATGGTCGCCCAGAGGTTTAGTATGGCCGGGACTTCTCTCAAAGAAAAGAAGGAGGCAGAGCAGACTTTTCAGGGCACTGTATCCCCTAGGAGGATAGGTGGCAGCTCCCTGGACAGTACAATGGTTCCCAGGATCAAAGCATCCTGGGACATGGAGTTCATTTCCTCAGCCCTGTTGGGTGCCGCCAGGGGGAGCTCACAAAGGACCAGGGGACTCATATTATTATGATAACCCGGAAGTACTTTGGAGTCACAAGGACGGAAGCCCGCAGTTCTTCTGGACGGCATAAAGATGATGATGTGGTATTAACCTGGAAGAGAAGACGGATTACTCCGGGTTAAAGACTATTTCAAGGACTTTGGGAAACCCAGCGGATTTGAGCCGGAGTTGGGAGGTTGGGTGACTAAGCTGCTGAGACTGGATGATTGTGTTGTTATTTGTGATTATTGATTATTTATTGAGGAGTTGTGGAGGGTGCGGTGTTTTGTGCACTTTATTCAAGGATTATTAAAGATTATTCTTCTGGTGCTTTTAGAAGTGTGTCTTGGGACGCCTGTCTGGCGGGTTCAACAGGGCAACAGTGACCCCTATCTGTCACACATGGAAACATATCAAATGCACACTCTCATAAAAGTGACATATTAGACACATAAACTGATCTTGTCCCACACATAACAATCAATTATAACTGGTATTTATATTTTAAAATACCATGATTTTTATTTAGATCTAACTGAATAGTCTTGCATGGTATAATCATGAGGATCAAAGTGGGGTATAGGTTTGCGCTGGATTGCTGCAAGTGCCTGTACTGTCTGTCAAAACTTGGTCCTTTCCTGGAGTTGGGTAGTTTTTTCTCTCACATATACGATGGTTGCTTTGCGAGCTGTTTACCCTGATGGTAGATCCGGCCATGATCCTAGAATTTGCATTGCCCAAAGTGTAAGTTGCATAGCCATTGCCAAGGTCATTAACAGAAGCCATCTTTCTCATTGGAGAAAACCATCTTTCTCATTGGAGGGAACCAGAAGTTGTAATCGGTCAATTCCCCTTGGTGCTTGCCACCGTGTAGATCAACGCCATCGTGCAACTCCAAGTTGCCCCACTGGGAGTGTAGTAGCTTGAGTTCAGGCCCCTGTGAAGACACGGTTTGCCAGTCAGGACATTCTTTTCTCCGCACAGTTCCGCTGATCAGGCGCTCTAACGTAACGCTGTTCTCTAAGATGGCACACTCTAATTCTTCAAGACTCTGTTCCATAACGGCGTCTTCTAAACAGCCTGGTATCCCTCTTCTGACACCAATGTAGCGACCCGTGGTTGAGTCTTAAAGTTTTTAGAGCCGAACTTTGCCGTGCACTTCTCCCAAGCTGTCGGCTAGCAGACTGCCAGCGTTATGCACGCAGCTGTACCCAGCTCTTTAAGTAGCGAGCACTCGTGTCCCATACACCGCACGACTCCAAGTATGATCTAAAAAACTGATGATCAATTTGTGAATGATTCATTCTTTTGAACAACTGTTTTCTGTGAATCATATCCATTGACTCAGTAAAGTTTAATTAGAGTACTGCAAAGCAATTGTGATGTCATCAGCTTCTTTTCATTTCTCATGTAAATGTTTCAAACACATGTGGAAGTACTTCCCGTCTCATTGATGATTTTACGTTCACTTTTGTTATGATTGTTTTCAGCTAAAACTGAATCATTACCAGTGAACTAGAACTCTGTCACTGATGAGTCTTTTCTTCATTTCATATAAAAGGCAAAGCCCTCACTGACTGAACTTTCGAAAATAATGTGTGCCATGCCCTGTAATGAACTTTCAAAAATAAAGTCTTCTTTTTGGTGGTTCTCACTATTATGCCATAAGGAACTTCCAGAATTGACCTCTCCTTTTGGCGGTTATATTCCTTATTTCCATTAACAGATGATTTATTTTAATGGCTGAGACGCACAAGGGCCGCCCCCGGTCCCCCTTCCTTTCCGCACAGCCACTGTCCATGCACCTACCATGTGGTTGGCTCCCTGCATATATACATTAACGACATCCCATGCTCATGTGCTTCCTCACACGCTTCCTTACTTTCCTCAGCTGTTCGTTGTGCTCACTGCTTCCTTCTTCTTTACTCCACCGCTTCAAGCCTGTTATTGTTGGCCTTGCTTCACATCTTCCTGCTGGTGACTCCTGCCTTTTCGTTTACTCCACCGCTTCAAGGCTGTCATTGTTGGGTTTCCTTATTTGCTCACATGCACGTCTTCCTGGTGCTGACTTCGCTTTTCATTCCCTGCTGCACCACCTCGCCTTCCTAAGTACTTTCATATTCAACTGGCCCAAGTTTACCCCAAATAACATGTCTATTCTGGTAATCAGCATTGATCACAATTTCACCAACTCATACCCAGTGGTTTCCATGCCCCAAGAGTTGTCCCTGCCCCTTCCATTCTTTCTTTTACTTATTGCACGGCCATATCAGCCTCAGCCTTGATATCCACAGAGACATTGTGTCTTATGTACTGAATGACTGGGACAGGTTCAAGGTGTGGACTGATGATGGTACAGGAGACAATTATACTACACAGGACCACTATAGCAGTGAAATGCTTAAGCTCTCAACCTATGGTTCTGCATGTGAACTGATAGCTGCCATGAATTGTTTCGTTGTCACTTTTAAGTGTATAGAAATGGGGAAATATTTTACACCTTTGGAGAACCGGGAATGTCTGTAAACATCTTAGATTCATTAGTAGCGATTTGGGTAGTGGACACCAATATTTATCAATGTTTCAACTCTGACAACGTGGACACAAAGTTATCAACCACCAAAATTTTGTAACGGCACCAGGCTTTAGCTCAAATCTCTGCAGAAGAATCTCATTGAGGCAACTGTCTTCACTGGAACTGGCTCAGGGAGACTGTATTTATTCCTCACATCCATCTCATACACTCTGACCTCCCATTCCAATTCAGACACCTCCAATTTATATTACATTATTTTTAAAATGTTTCCTTTTCTTTTCATAACTTCTTTAACATACTACTCTGCTGCGAAGCCTTGGTATTTTACTAGTAAACAAATAAGGCTTAAAAGTTGTTTTAATCTGTAATGTTCTTTTGGATTAAATAACATAAAAGTAATGACACAAGGACAAAATGTGAACAAATGTAATTAATATTACATTTATAATAGATATTATACACTTATATGTACACTTTCCAAAAACATCTGTTGTTGATCCTCGTAGCTATTGGCCTGTTCTGGCTGTGGTATCATTCAGGTAACTGTATGGAAACTAATCATTGAACATTGCACATTCAGAAAGATAAAACCAAATTGGAAAAGAATATTTTTATTTATATAGCAAAAATGCTTTTGCTTATAAGCCTGTACACAAAGTACACACAGCTGCTTCTATTGCTGGGAAAACCTTTCATGTAGTAACATGAAATCACTCATAAGACAGAACTCTTTGGGAAACCCTCAATCGTTCTTTTCAGAATCTGAAAAAATTGTTTCCTGCTTAACTGTCAACAAGCAACCTTTAAGTATTTTTTAAAAGAAAGTATAGCAAAATACCGAAATAAATTCTAAAATTATAATAAAACCTTAAACAACAAAATATGTGCATATTGACTTGATCGGTCTTCACTTTCGATTTTCTTTAGTTTGCTATATAAAATCCTTTACTCTATCTTTAACCTCTCACTTTTGCCCTCCTGCGTATTTACACACATGCATGCACATATGGTATATACATTTAAGCACTAAAATATAGGCGTTAATTACTAACAGTATCTTTTCCATATAGAACCCCTTTGTTAAAATCCTCATATTGTTTCTCTCTCTCTCTCTCATGGTCTATCACCATTATTTTTTAATTTATTTTTAATTGCAGGAAGGAAACTGGAAAAGAATTCACATTAGGGAAATACTTGTACACATTTTTTACTCATAACATAATGTTCATGGCAATGAGACCAGGAAAAGCATGTTTAAAAACTGGATGAATGGATGGATGAATGATGCCGACTGGGACATTTTGTCTCCTATGAGGCTGAAATAAAATTAAAAATACCTTTCTTTTTCAGTTATTATTTCTTTTAAATTACCAATGTTCTGAATGGAGTATATGGTAAGTAAAAATTTGGTATTTAGATGTTTGCAAAAATAAAATAGTCTGTAACATTATTACTTACAAAAATGTTGCATAAACATCTCTGGTGATTAGAAAACAGTGTTTAATAGCAGTGATTCCGGCAAAACGTTTATTCTATTGTCTTACTTTTGATTTGATTGAATTGTCTCTCCAAACATTATTCTTATCAAATAGAAAAAAATGTCAGTCTCCTGTAGATAAATATGGTAGTTCC
>NW_024384928.1:0-15088 GCF_016835505.1 Polypterus senegalus
CCAAAACCCTAAAATTTATAAAGAATAGAATGTTTATTTAGGTGATCATTTAACTGTCCCCCGGGGGGGTGGAGCCGGCCCGGGGCCCCAGGGGACGTGAGGGGCTTGTGCCCCCTCCGACCCAGGGCCCCCCCTGGTTCTGTTGGGGGCCACGGGTTGAGGCATGGAAGCCCCCCCCTGGGGGCCGGTCACCGCCAGGGGGCCCCCGAGCGGTTTTCCGGCGGTTGCGGTGGGGGGACCCCGGCGGGGCGGGAGGCCCCGGAGGAGGCGAGTGCCTCCTCCAGAAAAGTGGGGCGTCCGCCGGGTTTGGCGGGGGCCCCCCGGTGGGCCCGGCCCAGCCCTGTAGGGACCGGGCCCCCGAGGCCCCGGGTGTAATTATCCGGGAGGCCTTCCCACCGGGAGTGGGGGGAAGTTTTTGGGGGCCCCCGGGGCAGGAAGACACCGACATTTCCCCCCGGGCGTGGCCCAAAAGGGAACACCGGGGGTTTCCCCGGGAGCCTTATTTGGGGCCGCCTCCCTCCAGTCATTGGTGGAAGTCGGGGGGAAGTGCGGAACTGGGGGGAGGGGGGAGGGGGCCCGGAAGGGCCCGAGACTGGGGGGGCCTGGATTTGGGGGTGGGTGCAAGGGCACTGGGGTGCAGGGGGGGTTTTAAATTTAAATAAAGTGTGTTGGGTGAAAAAAATGTTGTCCGCTGTCTGTGCGGGGGGTTTCCCTGAATACCCTTTCTACAATTTTACTTAAAAAAGGCAGGTTAGAGAGGGGTCTAAAAACCCAAGAGCCGGGGGTCAAGATTATGTTTTTTAAAGGGGGGTTTAACTGCAGTCAAACAGTCGGGAAGCCCCCCAAATCAAATTAAATTTACTATTAAAAACATTATCAATTTCGCCTGATACTTCTTTAAAAAACCTTGTTGGTATTGGATCAAGGCCAGGTGGAGGTTTAATTGAGATATTATTTTTTTAAAATTTTTTTCCTATGAAAAAAGTTGAATTTTTTATAACAGAATGCTGGGGGTTTAGGAGGATCCTTAGTGTTGGGGGGATATACTATTTATTTCAATATTTTAAATTCTTTGTTAAAAAACCCCCCAAGAAACCCCCTTTACAGGTTTTCGGAAGCCGGAGGCTTTCCCTTTTAAATTCCCCGGGTTTTTTAAAGGCATAAAGTGAAATAAGCCCGGGGGATTACTAGCAGTTTTTTATAATCTTGGAAAAATGGCGGCCCCCGGACGGACATTTGTTGTTGTTTCTAAATTTTTAAACTTTTTTTCCAAGGGTGGATGGTTAGGTTTTTTTTCCTCCTTTTATTTTCCCGGCTCTGGCATGTTCTCTTTTTCAGACCTTTTTTGGGTTTTCCAGGGAAACAATCTAAAAGATTTTTTAACTGTCTTTTCAACTTTTTAACTATGTCCGGCCCTCTTTTAGTTTTAAAAATTTTTTCCAAATTACTATTTACTTTACCCCCTGGGCTAAATTTTTGGGTTTTATAAAAGACTGATTGCTTAGAATGTTTGTAAGTTTTAAAGCTGCTGCTGAGTCAAAGAAGCGTTTATTAACAGTATGCTTCTCATGGGTGTTTATCATTATTTCTATATTAAAAAGTAGAAGAAAATGGTCTGATAGACCAATATCAGTGATCTGCTTTATATCAACTTTCAGTCCTTTAGTAATCACTAAGTATAACATATGACCTGCTTTATGTGCAGGATGATTTACTTAACTGCCTCAAATCAAAAGAATCCAGGAGGTTCATAAATTCTTTTACTTTTAGATCACACTGATTATCTATATGGAGATTAAAGTCGGCAACTATTAAGGTATGTCATAGTTAGTAATTAAAATTGACATTAAGTCAGAGAATTCCTCAAAAAAAGACGCGTTGAATTTTGGAGGTCTATACACGGATAATACTAGAACTTGAGAATCTCAATGAATAACAATGGCGAGATACTCAAAGGACTTGAACTTACCAAAACTGACATCTTTACATTTTAACCGGCTCGAGTAAATGTTTGCCAAATCGCTTCCCCTTTCCCTGGCGGTATGCACGAGTAAAACTGTAATCGGGCGCGATTCGATTAAAACAAGTTTGAGTTTCACACTTTTCACTTAGTGCAATAAAATCTATTTTTTTATCATTATTAAGATGTTTTGTTGGTTAAAGCTCTAACATTTAATAGTGCCATATTTAATTTTTCGGAGGTGCAGAGATAGATACTATGCGTTATTGATATTTGGAATAGGAACTAAATTATTTTATTAAGCGCTCTGTATTGTATTGTTTGTTTAATCTGTGATCTGTGTTTGCATAGTTTTAATACATTGTTCCTCTAAAATAGTAATTTTAATTAGATTATTGGAGTTTATACCGTATTTCCTAGATTTTCTACGTGCGGTGAGATTGCGCATTATTATTATTAATGGTGTGCACTTTAACGGAAGAGTTCTATTAAACACTTATCATGTCCTGGCACAACAGTATCATTTTGGAAGGGTTAAGAGCTTTGAGATAGCTAGTCAAGATAAACAAATTACTTTCGATATGTTTTTCGGAGAGGACCCGGGCGCCAAAACTGTTCGGGATGCAGGCCATCACGCTTTGAAGAAACGCAGCCTTTCCAAAAGAGATTCAATTGTTGATGAAACCGACATCTTTCTTCTGCAGATTTCTGAATGGATGAATAAGTAATTTTCTCAAACTAAATAAAGAGAGAAACTGAAATTTTGGTAATTGGCAATAATGGATTCAGCTGAGGTTATCAGAAATAAACTTAATGCACTAGGATTAGTAGTTAGGACGAAGTAAAAAATTTAGGGGTAACATTGACTGTAATCTGAATTTTAAATCGCGATATTCATCAGACCACTAGGACAGCATTTTTTCACTTAAGAAACATAGCTAAAGTTAGACCTCTTATATCATTGAAAGATGCTGAGAAATGTTCGCTTTTGTTTTCAGTAGACTAGATTACAACAACACTCTCCTCTCAGGACTACCCAAAAAAGACATAAATCATTTGCAACGAGTGCAGCGAGCTAGCTGCTAGAATCCTAACTGGGAAAAGAAAATCCGAGTACATTTTCCCAGTTTTGATGTCACTACACTGGTTGCCTGTGTCATTCAGGATTGACTTTAAAAATACTGCTTATGGTTTATAAAGCCTTAAATAATCTAGCTCCATCTTATATATCACGAATGCCTGACCGTTATATTCAAATCGTAACCTTAGATCTTCAAATAGTGTCTCCTTATAATTCCAAAAGCTAAACTTAAAAGAAGAGTGGTGAGGCAGCCTTCTGCTGCTATGCACCTAAAATCTGGAATAGCCTGCGATAGGGAGGTCGCCAGGCAAATACAGTAGAGCACTTTAAAACACTGCTGAAAACACATTACTTTAACATGGCTTTTTATAACTTCACTTTAACATAATCCTGATACTCTGTATGTTCAATTCTTCATAATAACTATTCATGGTGGCTCTAAAATCCATTACTGACCCCTACTCTCTCTTCTGTTTCTTTTCGGTTTCTTTGTGGTGGCGCCCTGCGCCACCACCACCTACTCAAAAGCATCATGATGCTCCAACAATGATGGACTGAAAGCCAGAAGTCTACGCGGACCATCATCATCAGGTCCTTCCATGAAAATATGATGATTTATGTTAGGTAGAATGCCAGAGGGGACTGGGCGGTCTCTTGGTCTGGAACCCCTACAGATTTTATTTTTCTCCAGCTTTTGGAGTTTTTTTTTTTTTCTGTCCACCTGGCCATTGGACCTTACTCTTATTCTATGTTAGTAATGTTGACTTATGTTTATCTTTTATTGGTCTTCTATTACTCTATTCATTTTGTAAAGCACTTTGAGCTACATTTTTTTTGTATGAATATGTGCTATATAAATAAATGTTGATTGATTGATTGATTGCACATACCCATGTAGCCAGTTGTTCAATCCTAACCAACTGACTGTAGTACTTGTTGGATTGTCTGACAAGAGGTAGTGGACCCAAGCGAAGATCTTTGCCTATAGTCCTCTCCTTAGTGTCTTTAATCAAAGCTGCGAAGTCAGCCTTTAGGATTTCTGATTGTCGGTGCCTTGTATCGTTAACGCCGGCATGCAAGACGATTGCTCCAACTGCCCTCTCCTTGTGCTTTTCGTAGACTGCTGGTGCACGTCTCATCACATCTCGGACACGAGCACCGGGAAAACAAGAAACAAATGATTTTGCATTAGGGCATGCGACATTAAGGTTTCTAACAATAGAATCACCTACCACTATTACATCACCAGGGGCTGAAGGCGAACTGGGGACGTGGAGAGGGTCGAACCGGTTCTGAGATAGGATGCTCACCTGTGCGATGGAGGTGGTCTGGCCTTGAAACCCGCCTGCATAGCTGAAATCCACCAAGGTCATCAGCGGCATCGCTCCTACAGGAGGCGAGGGTGAGGTCGGAACAACTGTAGGGGTTGATGTTTACGCTTGTTCCAGATGGTGAGGACGGTTTATCCAGCAGCCGGGCCTTCAGATCTCTAAGGTATCTCCGTTGGGACAGGAGTTTCTGAATCTGTTTCGTCGAGTGCCTGGTATGGAGTATGTGAAGACCTGTCAAAGTGTCTGAAATGTGATATCCCAACTTCCCCCTCATTTTGCTTGCTGGGGAACCTAGAGGATGTCCCGATTGAAACAAATTTGGTTCACGTGGTTCTCACTGCCATATGCATCGCTAAGAAAACTATCCTCATAAACTGGAAAAACAAATATAATCTTTGCATTAACCAGTATAGAAATCTTTTATTGGATCATATTACACTTGAGACAGCCTCTGCCTCCACTTCAAATCAATCTCTCTGGGCTCCTTTGATCGGTTCCATCACATAGCGATGATGGAGGGTCATTGATATTGTCCTGCGGGATGCTGTGGTTGATGTGGTGGAGAGTCTGAGCTTAGAGTATCTGGGGGTGGGTTCACTAGGGGGTCTTGGGCTGGGGCTGCTGCCCCACTCTGGTGGTGCTTGGGTTGCCTCGGGGTGAACTTCTGGTAGTTGTGTGTGGGGCCTTGGGGGGTCTTGACGGTGGCTGCGGGTCGCTGCCTGGTGGCTGCATCGCCCCTGGGTGGGTCTGGGTGGGGGCCTGGTGGCTTGGGGTATGAGGGCGCCGTCCCCGGATGGGGATCTGGGTGGGGTCTTGGGGATTGGGTCCTGACATGTACGCTGTCGGGAAGAGGGCCGGAACATGGAGCAATGCCGGGCCCTGGGCTCCGGGAGCTCAAGATGAGAACACTTCTGTTCCACCATGGGGGAGGGGGATGTCCGGGAGGGGGAGGATCCAACTTTACCTGGGTGTCTTATGTCTTACTTAGTCTGAATGTTGAGTAATGGGGGATGGGAGTAAATATTCTGCTGGGGTGGTGTGGGTTGGTGGCCTCGGACTCTGTGGGGCTCTGTGATGCTGCTGCTTTGGGCCGTGGCTAGATGGGCTGGGGCCTCCATGCCCCGGGTGGATTTTGGGAGCGGAGGTGCCTATTGGGGCCAGTAGGGGAGCTGGCTCCCTGGAGGGCTCAGGCCCCTCAGCCATTCCTCCCCATCCTCAGACATTTCCTCCTCCTGCTCCTTCACATCATCACACAAACATGCACATAGGGCCTTGGGGTGTGGGTAAGTCAGGGGTGCGGTATGGATCCCATTTCCGCAGTCCTGTGGCAGCCTACCCCCAATTTTATTTGCACATTAAACACTTCCACAAACAACATTCCACACAAATGCACACTTAGGGCCTTGGGAGTGAGCACACTCAACGGCATCCGGTGGGGGGAAATTTCAGCCTCACTCCGAGTGCCGGTGCCCACTTCCAATTTTAAACTGCACCTAGTCACAGAGGGTTTTGGGGGGGAAGTGGGGCTGTGTGTTGGCATCAGCTGGTGTAGGCCACAAAATGCACCTTATCAACACACATCAATATTACATTGGAGCCGGCGGAAGGAGACTAGAGGTCTTATCACACCTCTGTTCTCAGTTAGCTGCCCGGGGCTGGAGGCTAGGAGTGGGAGCTGGCCGTCTGCCTGTGGTCTGGAGTGGTGGGTTGCTTTGCTCTGCGTTGGACGGGTGTGCCTGCTCATTATTACCCCAGCAGAACTCTGGCGTCCGGGAATGGTTGGGCCTTCGGTATGGACCAGAGTTAGTAGGGTGTATATGGGGAGTGTGAATGGGTGTCTGGTGACATCCTTGTAAGTCTTGGGTTGTATGTGTATGTGAGAGCATGAGGGAGGGAGTGTATGACTGTGTTTGTGTGTGACTGTATATGTCAGGTGGGGTTTTGGACTCCTCCCCTCTCCTGGGACATCTGGCAATGCTACAACATCTTTGCCTACCCTCCCCCGCCACATTTTTTTTTTTTTTAAGCATCTGTCTGGTTGCTCCCGGTGGCTGCCTGGTGGGATCTGGGTCTCTGGGCTCTGTTGGGTCCTCGGCGGGGTGGGTCGCCCTTGGGTCCTGGGCTGCTGGGTTCGGGCCCGGCCGACTCGGGGGGGAGCGGCTGCGGGCGGGCCTGGGGGTTTGATATCTCCCGGGACTCTGCCGGCTACTGGTTGTGGCCCCCAGGGTGATCCTCTGCGCCTCTCGAGGGGGGGTTGGGGCTTCTCTGGTGACGGTCTCCCTGGGGTCTCCGCGCTCTGGGGTGACCTCTGGATCTCTGGGCTTGGAACTCCCTCCATCTTCCGCACGTTTTTGGGGACAGGTCTATGGCCCTTCACACTCACTATTGGACGCTCGTTTTGAGAAACCTTACACATACAAGCGTGCGCACGCACACAGGTGCTCACTTGGTGCTTTCATAAGTATGACTTGGACATCTTCAGCACATGACCTAAGGCGGTGGTTGGCCTTAAATGCCTTAGTAATAATTACTGTGTGATTGTCACCAAACATTTTAACTTTTATATATCTTCATGTAGCTGATTGTCTTGTGGTTTTTTTTATCCCCCCCTCTCTTTCTGCAGGTCTAGAAGCGGATTCTGGTTCATTTATTGTTTATTCTATACGAAAACCCCCCCTTCTCCCTTTACCTCCATCTCCTCCTTTTCTCTCTTCTTTTTCTTTCACTTTTGTCTCCGTGTCCGGTTCGAATCTTAAAAACATCAGAAAATATTTCTAATAAAGTTTTGGTATCAGGTGTGACGTCAGCAGAAGCTGTAATGCTCCACCTGAGAGAAAAACTGTAAGGCTAGTCGCCAGCATTCAGACATCAATATTGATTGCTTCACAGCCGAACAGGACACGGTAAAAAAAAAAAAACAGGAAGCACCAGGATTGTGAAGACTTGGATCTTTTTCCTTTTGCAGAAATATCAGGAGTGCCACACAGTCTCAGGATTTCCCACAAGGAAACTCGATCAACTGACTCGAACACTTTATGAAAATTGATAAAGCTGCAAAGGAAACTCCAATATTCGTGTTTGCACTCAAACAGAACCCTCAGTGCTAGGATGCAGTCGATGGTTGACTTAATAGGCGTAAAACCAGACTGGTCTAGTTGCTGAAGGATGAGCAGTGTACAATAATGCCACATGCAGAAAATATAATACAAAATATATACAGAAAACAAAGTCAGAATGTGTATATTTAGTCTTTGAATGCTTACAGAAAATTAGCAGCAGTGTCAAAGAGGATGTTGTCCTGTGAGGCTTATAGATCTTGCAGTCAGGGTGATTCATGAGTTGCATTCTTTGTTGTCCAGTTGAAATAATTTTCTCTTATTTGTTTCTGAAGTCACTCTCTGGTCCCTCAGTCCACAATTCTTTATGGCAAAAATCCACATGGGGCTCCTGAACATGTGATGTTAACCAAATACAACTGGCTAGGAATCCTGATGATTGGAGGCTCTGACTAAAAGCTTTGACTTTTATACTTAATATCGAGGATTCATAGGATTAGAAATGAGTACATTAGAGGGTCATCTCAAGTTGGACGGTTGGGAGAAAAGGTCAGAGAGACATTGCGTTGGTTTGGACATGTGTAGAGGAGAAATTCTGAGTATATTGGCAGAAGGATGCTAAGTATTGAGCTGACAGGGAAGAGGAAAAGAGGAAGGCCTAAGAGAAGGTTTATTGATGTGGTGAGAGATGACATGCAGGTGATGGGTGTAACAGAACAAGATGCAGAAAACAGAAGGATATGGAAGAAGCTGATATGCAGTGGCAACACCTAATGGAAGCAGCTGAAAGAAGAAGAACATCTGCAATTTCTTCCTGTTTCCAGTCCTTTTACTACTAAGTCATAAATTGTTTGATCATTATAAAAATAAAGAAAGAATATACAGTGTCACGCATGCTCGAGTAGGAGGCCACAGACGGACCTTGCACCACTTGAAAGATGTTAGCCGGTAGGGAGTGGCGGGTACTAACCTTTCTCCTTTGTCTTCCAGGAAAAAGACGCTCCGCCATTGTAACCTTCCGCAGTACGTCCACTTCCGCCCTTTCTCCGCCATCTTCCTTGGCAGTCCCATCCTCCCTCACGGTTCCTTCCCAGCATTCCTCCACTTCCAGCTCCTCCCCTATAAAATGGCCGCCGATGCCTCTGAATGCCAATTTACACCAGCTGTTACAGACTCAAATCAAATGTATGTTTTTATTAGTAACAATAAGAGCAGCTCAGCCCAACCACAGGGGATGCACAAACTAATATGTTTCTTTGTGCCGGAGTCAGGAGTCGGGAGTGGCTTAGAAGTATGTAAGAGTTGGATGGGATATGTATGAGGGAAGTGTGACAGTGGTGAGGTCTGAGGTAGGAGTGACAGAACGTGGAGGTGGGATTACATCAGGGATCGGCTGTGAGCCCTTTTTTATTTGCAATGGTGATGGATAGGTTGACAGATGAGATTAGGGAGTCCCCTTGGACTATGATGTTTGCTGATGACATTATGATCTGTATCAAGAGCAGGGAGCAGGTTGAGGAGACCCTGGAGAAGTGGAGATATGCTCTAGAGAGGACAGGAGTGAAAGTCTGTATGAACAATGTGTGTGAATGAGAGGGAGGTCAGTGGAATGGTGAGGATGAAGGGAGTAGATTTGGCACAGGTGGATGAGTTTAAGAACTTGGGATCAACAGTACAAAGTAACAGGGATTATGGAAGAGAGGTGAAAAAGAGAGTACAGGCAGGGTGGAATGGCTGAAGAAGAGTGTCAGGAGTAATTTGTGACAGACGGTTATCAGCAAGAGTGAGAGGGACTGTCTGTAGGACGGTACTAAGACCAGCTTTGTTATATGGATTGGAGACAGTGGTACTGACCCAAAAGCAGGAGACAGATCTAGAGGTGGCAGAAATAAAGATGCTAAGATTTGCATTGGGTGTGACAAGGATGGACAGGATTAGAAATGAGTACAGAGGGTCGGCTCATGTTGGACAGTTGGGAGTGTGGAAGTAACTCCTGAGGAAGATGGGAATTGTTCAATCAGTCAGTCTTTATTCAGTCACAGATGAGTATGTGGATTCCACGTTGCAAGGCAGAAGAGCAAAGTTTCTCTATATGTCACTCAACTATTAATAATATTCCTTCCTCCCTCGTCCCCTTACTTATCAATAAGCACAATATGTTTATCTAAGCATTTCATCCTATAGTGCATGCATTGGCTAACCATTTCTATTTTGTGTACATTGCAAAAGGGGCCCTAAAGAAGGAAACGTCATCTTTCCTGTGCCTAACAGATGCATTCTACATAAAGTTGTTGTACTTGGTCAGCTTACTATAACCTGTCTTATGACAGACGCCTGTATGAATAACCTGCCGTTATAGCAAAAACAGATTTTAACCCTTAGTAGCTTGCAAGCAGTTAAATTTTTTTTCACATTTCCCCCATTTTTTTTAATATCTGTGGAATCGTTAAAGCATTGGGCGTTATCTATTTTATCTGTATACTCAGGAACAGGTGATATAAGAAGTAACTGATGTGCCACAAAACAGGTGATGATGGAATTGACACAAGAAAGTGCACAACAAAAGAATAGACAGAAAATAAGAAGAATAGTACCTACCATGATAGAAAACTAAGTAAGGGACACTTTCCGGTTGGAAAATAGTGAGTGGAACCAGTCAAAAATTGATGTAGGTGCAGTGGTTTCATAATCAGTAAATTCTTTTTGGAGTGACTTTAGCTTATTAAGAGCCATAGTAAAGAACCCATCAGGAGCAGTGTTGTTAGGAATAAAAGTACAACAACTGTTGCTGAACACAACACACACACATCCCCTTTCAGCTAGGAGCATATCTAGTGCAATTATATTCAGTCATGCCACTTCCTGACATTAAGATACACTTGATAGGGCAATGAGGAGAGTTATGTGCATCCTTAAAAATATCACAAATTGAAAAGGTTATAGGGAATTGTTATAATTAGGAGACAAGGTTTAGCGGTGGCACATGCATAACAGGACCCTGTTCTTAATTGTGTAACTGTAAAATTCAGCCACATATAACAGATTATCCTCTAGGAAAGAGGGACTACTCAGCTGGGAGAGTCCCAGCACAGTAAGTCTAAAAAATAGTAATAGCTTGATGATTCAGTACACTTTTTACAGTGAGAGACATGCATCCAAGAAGGGAGTCCTTCAACCATCACAGCATGTGGGGTGCTAAGCAACACCTGGAATGGTCCTCTCCACCTGGGCTGGTGCCAGTGCTTATGTTGTGTATCTCTAATGAGGACCCAAGTCCCAATAGATATAGGTGTAGATGGTTCAGGTAATGAGATAGTTCTCCAAGTCTCACTCACTTGTTCATGCACTGTCTATAAGGCACTATGCAGACCTGAAGGAAAAGAAGCAAGATCATTGTCGACTGTGTGGAGACTACCTTGCAGAAGGCATAGTAGCATGGGGTGGCCCGTAAGAATCTGAAACAGAGAGAGTACTATCTAATAATGAGTCCTTCCATGCAGACCAGCCAGAGGCAAAGGCAGTGCATCAGGCCTAGATAGGCCTGTTTGTTCACAGAATTTTGCCAATTTTAATTTTAAGGTGGAGTTTACACACTCCACCATCCCTCCACTCTGTGGATGGTACTTGCAGTAGTGGCGGACATCTATCTGCAGTCACGTAGACAGCTCTTGTCACATGATATTTACTTGCAATATCTGATGCAAACCCCAGTGTGGGATGATTTCTTATCTAGCACTTTGGCCACTGACTTGGTATCTGTGTGAAGACATGGGAAAGCCTCCACCCAGCGAGAGAAAACGTTGATGATTAGCAAGCAATATTTGTACCCATGATATGAGGTTAGTAAAAAAATCCATCTGCAGATGTTCAAAGTGGTGTTACAGCCAGACTTACCTGCAATCTTTTTCCTATATTAAATCTTTGGCATAGTGCACACCTTTCATGGAACTGTTCAGCAAAGTTGGAAAACCCCAGGGCGTGACAGGATTGTTGCACCTGTGCCAGACCATGGTCCAGACTGTTCACAGCCTTTGCAATACCTGGTGCACCCAGCACCGCGTCCCAACATATCGGAGGAACCGGCACTCAGCCTGCCATTCCTCCTGTTACTCTGGGACGCCCTGACGGTTTGAGACTCTTTATTACAAAGAAAGAGCCTCTTTGCCGTCTGCGTCTCTACAGTGCGGCGCGAGACCGCGGCCGACCCGGGGCGGAGGGCGCTAGGACCCAGGACACTCAGCAGCCCGTGTCCAGGCAGCGTCCTCACGGACTCCCCCCTCACCACGTGCACAGCTCGTTGCGCCGCACCTACTGTCAGAGGGCTGCTTACTTGAAGCTGATCTTTGGCATCACAGCCATATTCAGCAAACCCTCCCTCATGCTGTACGGGGATGGCGAAACCTACCTTCCCCGGCATGCCGCTCCGGCTGGAGAATCCAGCGCCACGCCGTGGGATCGCTATCCGTAGCTCCTCTATGGATGTGACTGCCTTCCTCTCCAGTTCCTGCATCTCCGCCTGGAGGGCACATAGTACCTGGAACAGACGCTGCTCCACGGGCTGAAGGCCCGGTCTGTCAGCATCCAACGCCGGCCACTTCCTGAGGTCCTTCTCCTCCGGCCCAATCGGGTCTCCCCCATGCCCGTGATGGACATTCCTTGGTCCCGCCTTTCTGCAGTCATCGGCGGGCACACAAGACACACCATCCAATCGTGTGCCTGTCAGGGGGAGGGACTTCTGGTCCGCGGCCATCTTGCCTCCCCTTCTGCGGTAGCGACGTGCTTGCCGGCAGCCTTGCTGTTGCCAGCGCCTCTCGAGCTGCAGCGTCTCCTCCTTCGCAGCCCTCGTGGCTGCCGCTGTGCTGTCGGAGACCCGCAGACCGGCATGCACCCGCCACTGACGCGGATCCGGAAGTCCCTGCCTATAAAAGAAAAAACACACCCGGCCCCCACGGGCCGCCTGCCACTAGGCAGGGAACTCACCTCCCCGGACTCGTCCAACCGAGGAACCATCCTCGGCGTGGCTTCTCTTGACGCCATGCCGCCCTGGGCGCTAACAGCAACGGCGCACTCGTTGGAGACCGCTGCACTCCTGGTATGCACGTCGCCCGTCCGCATCAAGGAAAAATGGCCTTCTCGCGGACCCCTGGCGGTCCGTGGGGTTCCTTTACCCCGTGGGGCTGTGTGCACGCAGCACCCGCGGTACGTGGGGTGGGATCCCCTGCTGCGCTGGGCCGTCCACAACAGATTTGTTTTCAGGTCCCCGCCTTGAAACAGGTTTGAGCATCCTGCCTACTACGCCAGATGTGGAGCTGACCTGGACACAGACAGGCAGACATGTTGTTTTTCACCACCACACGTATTTATTATAAACAATATTTACAATAATGGTCACTCAGACCCAGTTCAATAATGTGCACAAACCCCAACCACACAGTCCTGGCCACAAATGCCTTCTTCTCGGCCCGCCTCTACTCTCCTTTCTTGCCTTGTCCTTCTTTCACCCGACTCTAGCCTCGAATGAAGGGAGACGGCCCCTTTTATACATGACCCGGATGAGCTCCAGGTGCTTCCGACACTCCCCCGTTGGCCACGCCCCAGCGTGGCGGAAGTGCCGGCTGTTCTCCCGGCAGCACTCCGGGTAGCGCCCTTATTCTTCCCCAGCACTTCCTGGTGTGGCGGAAGTGCTGAGGTAACAGGTCCCCAAGGCATTGGGGCGCCTCCTGGCGGTGACCACGGGCCCCTACAGGGTGGGGCTTCCATGCCCTCAACCCGTGGCCCCCAGGGCAACCAGGAAGGCAGCCCCCACGTGATCCAGGGTGGGCCTTGACCCTCTTCCGGTCCCTCAAGGCGTCCCGGCCGGGTCGTTGCCCTTGGCATCCCTGACAATTGTTAGTGTGTACTGTAGAGAGACAAGTCACCCTTTTGCCATTGTGCCATTCCACTGCCACCAAGTTTTCTGCCCGCATGAAAACCGTATTGTCACCTCTTTTCATCTTCTGAAAATTTATGAACTTTATGCATGGCATTATAGCCATCACCATGCTGCATAACCTTTCCAAAGCCACCAGGGGACAAAGCACGTTTGGACCAATGCTCCCTGAAGTTATATCACCAGTTCTGTCCCATCTCTATTTGTAATACCACAGCACGCTTCATGTCGTCTTTTGTTGTGGGTTTACACGTTGAAAAATGAGAATGCGATGCAAACACAGCCCACGA
Organism: Polypterus senegalus; assembly: GCF_016835505.1. Classification (NCBI taxonomy): domain Eukaryota; kingdom Metazoa; phylum Chordata; class Cladistia; order Polypteriformes; family Polypteridae; genus Polypterus; species Polypterus senegalus. The sequence goes on from NW_024384928.1 coordinate 13,648, forward strand.
TTCAAAAAAATTCTCTGCCTACCTGTTTATCTCGTCTGACGGTAGCTGAAAAGCAGCATCAGGAGAGAGCAGCCTGAAGTACAGCAGTTGATGATCTGTCGTGTCCAACAACAAGCCATGCCATCTTGTGAAGTCTAGCAGCCAGATCGGCTCTCAACGGATCAATGTCTGTGTATTTATCCCACGCAAACCTTGTCGTAGAAGCATCGGCTGCGCAAAGCGCTCAACTGGCAGCAGATCCGCTGGCGCGGCATCGGCTGGTGTTTGATCAGCTGATGCCGGCTTCTCACTCTCTTGCTCGATCTCCTGATCACTGTCAATAAAATCCGATTCTGAAAAATCAGAGTCCGACATTGTCTGCCGAGCGTTTTCTTTTCTGCACTCACTTCGCTCCCTTGTTACATGTCGATGCCATCTTGCCATTGTTTACATTTCGCAACTCACGCACACGCTAGGATTAGTTGCCGAGTCAACGAGTCTAGCATTCCTCCAAGCACAGAGGGAATGCCTGTGACGTGACAGTGAGATTTGTCGCCATTAACAGCTGATTATCACCCTCTATCCCTGGATGTCGACTTTAGTCGACATTCGCCCTCAGCCCCTTCTGTCGACAAAAGTCGACATCCGCCCTAAAAGAGTGAACATGTCTATCAAGGTGATCACCATCGATCAAAGAACTGTCACTTACCAAGTGGTTTCCATGCCTGGAGATGGCACCTGCCTTTTCTATTCTCTTTGTTACATATTGCACGGCCATATCAGGCTCACTCTTGATATCCATTGGGTCTTATGTATTGAATGACTGGGACAGGTTCAAGGTGTGGACTGATGACGGTACAGGAGATAATTATACTACACAGGAGGACTATAAGAGTGAAATGCTTAAGCCCTTCACCTAAGGTTCGGCATGTGAGTTGATGGCTGCCGTTGAATTGTTCAGTTGTAGCTTTCAAGTGTACCAAAATGGCCAAATATTTTACACCTTTTGATAACCGACAATGCCTCTTAAACATCTTAGATTCACAGGTGACAAATTCAGTAGTGGACACTTTGATGTTTATGAATGTTTAAACTCTCAAAAGCTGGATGTGAAGTTATCGGTGAAACCGGTTGTGTGCATACAACGCTTGACAGATGCGAATGTCACTTCAACACAAGTCCTGCAAATACTGTCGTAATTGAAACAAACCATGAAACTCAAACCGATTATGACAGCAGCTATCCAAGCTGTGAGATTTGAGACAAGATTACTTTTCCCATGGCCAACTGTACGTTGCATGCTTAAGAGTAAGCTCAGCGCACAGCTTGCTAAAATTACGACCGGAGGGCCAAACTGACAATGTTGTATACCAAGAGATCCTTAACAAATAATTATTGGTATTTTTTCCCTCATTTTAAAAAGGTTTAATTTTCTTCTTAATAAAAATTTTAAGGCAGTACT